>NW_003202585.1:0-2793 GCF_000006405.1 Perkinsus marinus ATCC 50983 | reverse complement strand
GTTGCTGCTGAACACCCCGACGCCATCATCAAGATACCAGTAGACATCGATAATGGAATCTCCGATGGTGAGGCCAGGGAGATGGCCGAAAAGATCGGTTTCGAGGGTGAAATCGTTGATGAGGCTGTCATTGCTATTCAGGCTCTCTACCAGACATTCCGCTAGTCGGATTGTACTATGGTCGAAATCAATCCCCGCGCTGAGATCAAAGATGGCCGTGTTACGGTATGTGACGCTAAGGTCAATTTTGATGACAATTGCAGTTCCGGCAGAAGCACATCTTCTCCCAAGAGACGCTAGCCAAGAGGATCCCAGAGATGTTTGCCGCCTTTGAATGGGATCTCAACTACATTGGCTTGGATGGTAGCATCGGTTGCATGGTCAATGGTGCTGGCCTTGCTATGTTGAAAGACATCACCATTTCAGATGTGAAAGATAAGGTTGTCGCGTTCAACATCTTCTGCGAATGACAACGCAAAAGTTATGAACTTGTCAGAAACATGCTAAGTATCCACGCTGTAATGTGAGAATCTTCGGCAGTTTTCACCAAGCACCACCTCCTAGAGGATTTGACGAAGCGCTGGTGAATTGAAAGACAGTGCCTTCCCCATGAGAGTTGACTGTTGGGTCAGCATACTTCTTATTCTTATAGTATTTCTCATCGAAGACTCGGAATCTCTCCAAGAACCTGTGGTCACATCGCCTTCCAAACTCTCTAACTCAGCAAGTCGCCACCGACCTTCGAAAGTGGACTGTTCGAGCTTCGTCGGCCTTACCATGACCATGCATCTTGAGACAATCCAAATGCCTAAACTAGAGTCTTCAAGACCGTCATAGTGGAGAAAGATATGCTCTCACAATGCTGCCTGAACTTGGCATCTCTCCACGAATCGCTGAGGTTTTAGAGATACACAGTTCCTGAACCTTAGCCATGTATCATGGCAACGATGTGTGGAAGAGTTAGCCTGATAAAATCATAAAGTATTTCATGTCCACTAAGCTTGGATTCTTACCCATCCCAATTTGAATTGCTGGATGATTCTTCTTCCTTGGCCGTACCTGAGGAACAAGCTCAATCCTCCAATGGGAGGCTCATCAATAGACTCACGGCATCAGAGGGAACTTCGCGTGTAACTCCATTCGTCTAAAGTCCGGCAGAATCGGATGAGACTTCCTCTTGGAGCAGCCATTCATCCTAACGGACGGCTATCTACCACGACTAAGCGACCATTTAAAGGGATGCAACTCAAGTGCATATAGGATGTCATTCTGGAGATGTTACTGTAAAAATGACAGTGGCAGTTGTTGATTGCCGTTAGTATGAAATAATGGTAATGTTGCAGATATGATGTTGGACAATGCACGGACTAGTACTACTACTGCGACCTCATAAGTATCATCAACGATCGTAATTAACAGGATCACCACCGACTTCATCAGAGGGATAAATCACCACAACAAACATGGAGTGAATGAAATAAAGATATCGAGTTGACCGGGCCCTTTAGCATGAGAAAGTTTTCACCCCGACAACAATAGCAGTGGGAATAGTAGAACGGATGGTAGTTTGAATGAGGACGGTGCACAAAACGAAAATGGTAATCGCAATATGCAGTGATGATGGTGATGAAACTAATGTACAGAGCTTTGCACGATCAAGGAGGCCAAGAGAGTGTAATGAAATAAAGCCCCTCAATTTTGTGAGATTTTCTCTCCTGCCATCTAGAAGCCTAGTCGAAGATCAACAGTGGCAGTGATTGAGCTCCCTCTGATGCTAAACATGCCCAGATATCGAACACTGACGCTTTGCCGAGGCGTTGTCAATGGTGACTTCACTTCCAACCCTGCTGCCGACCAATCTCATACAACTGTTTGGTCGTGTCCTTTAAAGTACCCTCAGCCTCGAGTTCTTGATACCTACAAGGGAAGCTCATAAAGACAAAGCATATGAGCACGTACTTGCGGTAGAGCTGGAGGGCAGCCCTCGCATCCTCAACACTGCAATGTGTGTCCGTTTGGATGCAGCTTCCTAGAAGATGCTGCGCTAGGAACTTGAGTGATAGATACCGTTGCCCAGGCAAATGGAAGAGCTCAACTGTGTCACGGATGTTACGCTGGGGTACGAACAGGTTGATAATCCTGAAAATATACCTTTTATGGTGACACTCATAACGCGTGTCCCCACCTGAAGTCAGTAGAGAGACCGTGGCCCACGAAGCGGCAACCACAATCGACTAGGAAGCGCAGCTTCTCACACACTGCCTTACTGCTGACCAACCAGTGTCTCGACGTTTTGGGATCGAGGTCACCATGAACGAGGCCTGAGTTAGATGAATGAGAGCTGTAACAAGGACGACGTAGTACGAGCTTACCGGAGAACCGCGTGACGAAGTCCTTGATCTCAGACTCTTCTATTTGCAAGTAGTGGTCAATGAATGGGGTCCCTTCCTTAATCCCTTCATCCCCATCATCAGGATTCGTGGGATCAGCCCTCAGCACAGACACTCGACCAACAGCCATCTCGCCAGGCGAGGACACTTCCTTGCTGCCGTCCTCTCGTATCTCGACGCTAGCCAAGCCCATAGCAACGAACTCTGCATCCAATGCAACCGTGAGGCCACCGTGCAGTAACCGATCAATCTCCTTCTCCGTCAGTGGCACGAAGTTACGGGTAATCCTGGCCGACTCAGATCAGCGTTGAGGCAGTGGTCCTCGAGGAACATCTCCAAACTGCAATGGCAGCCAGGAGGTATCGTCCCCAGCTACAGCAAAAAGGCACATGAAAATCAAACC
>NW_003207367.1:0-691 GCF_000006405.1 Perkinsus marinus ATCC 50983 | reverse complement strand
CACTATCGTTTTGCACTCTGCATGCCTTGGTAGAAATACGCTCTGAAATGTTTCGGAACTTTTTCAACGCCGAACTTGTTTAGGTGCCAGTTTACGTGACTGCTGGTATCGTCATCTCGGCGAGGTCCTATTGCAGTGATGAAAGCGATAGCAGTTGTATAGGCTTCTGGCCAGGTAATGGAGAGATGTTTGCCGTGGGTTTCGAACCGGGGATCTCCAGAGAGGGAGAATTATGCGTATGTGAACGAGCAAGTCTGTTTCGAGACTCTTTTTGAGTGGTTGAACGAGTCGTAGGACTAGGCCTTCGAGACGAAGAAAAGGGGCTCGAGTTGTTTGTAACGGTCGCGGGTTCGACTCCCGGGATGGGCTTTTTTCGCGCAATTTCTGTTCGCTCACCAGGATGGCGAACAAAACTGTGTAGTTGTACAGAAAAAACCTGGACGAACGAACGCACAGAAAATGGACGAAGTGACAACATATGTTCTGCAATTTTGTTTTGTCGAAATGTTATTTACTTAGGTACTGTAGTTGCCACGATTCTCGGTTTTGTTTTGAAGTTGAATGCCGTGGTTATGCAGCAGAAACTAATAGGGGAGGAACTCGGAAAGAGCGTTCGAATACAAAAGTTTGTTGGCATTGACAAGGTAGTAAATGGAGATGAATTTTCGTGAAGTGGAGTGCGCGGAAAGTT
>NW_003213039.1:0-1017 GCF_000006405.1 Perkinsus marinus ATCC 50983 | reverse complement strand
TTTTATGTTTCTGCATTAGAGATGATTCATCCAGTTATTCTTGGACGCGATGCACTTGCAATTGCTAATATATGTTTATCGTTCACGACAAGTCGCCATGGTCTATCGAAGCTTGGACTTACATGTGCGGTTGACGATGACTCTACTTCTAAGGCGAGACGGTGGCGTGACTTACCCGAAGGTTGGGTTCCTTGTAATGTGATTCACGACGACAATAATCTCTACATCGTATCTGCAGAGAGGGTGGGTACTCCCTCTTCAGGGGATAGCCCTAGTAAGAGAGTTTATGTTGGTTTCAATCCAGCCTTGGTGAAGGATCCTCGGAGGGCTGAGCAGCTGGGCGCCCTACGACCCCACAAGCTACTCTATCGAGCCACTCCTGAAGCCTTGACTGCTGGTGAGAAATGCTTTAAACAATGGATTTCAGAAGGTCGTCTGCAACCAACCACATTGACTGCATCCTCGTCAACGACGAGTTGGTATGTTGTGGGTGGTAATTCCACCCACAGGTTCAGGCCAGTATTTCCCTTCATTCATTTGAATAGGTCACTGAAATTGGCGTTTGGTAAACAGCCCTTCTCTCAGGCACTAACTTCGACCCTTATCGACAAGTCGAGATGTTACTCATATGTAATTTGAACGATGTTCAAGATGCTTACATGCACCTATGGCTTCTTCCCAGTAATCGCCAGTACTTCACTGTGAACACTACCCCATTGTCTGATGAGCCTACTTTATACGAGTTCTGCTGTTTACCCTACGGTCCATCTCATTGTCCTAGAGTACTCGAAGTAACACTCCAAAGGTTGGTTCATCATAATTTCAAGGGTGATGAAAATTTTGAACTAGCCTCTTTCATGGACGATTTGGCGATCTTCTCGCATGTGGAAAATCCTCCGGTTGAACGGGAACTTTCTACCATTTGCAAAGATCATGACTTAAAGTTTAAGCCTGCCAAACGTCAAGCCTTGACTGAGATGGATTCAAACATGCTAGGCGTGGCTTACATCGACAATG
>NW_003207249.1:0-2646 GCF_000006405.1 Perkinsus marinus ATCC 50983 | reverse complement strand
TTCGGCGGAATCGTTGTAAACCTCTGTAATTAGTGAGGAAGTTCCTGAGCTCAGCTGAGGAGAGCGAGCATATTATTCCAGTACTGTGATGGGTGAACGATTTTGGTTATTTTTATATATAGGTGGTCATTGTGGTAACCACACATCTCGATGCTGGTCATGATCCTGATGTCAAGTTAGCTCAATTGGTAATGGATTGTGAAACGACGATTATGGGTGAAATTGTCCCGAATTCGGATTTTTTCTCTCAGAAAGTTGTCGTCGATGTTGTGGCCTTCCTCGAGAAGGAGTGCTCATCGAGGGGACTTCATGTGGCTGCAGCAGCTATGACTGGCGATTGGAACATTGATGGCACTGGCAGAGATCATGGGGCGCGCGCTAAAGTAGTAGAACAAATGTAAATTAGCAAAATTGTGGTTCAACTACTGTACACCATTCCATTCCGCCAATAGTGAGTTCATAACGTTAAACAAGATTTGTGGTTGAAGAGATTTGTAACACCGCATCAGCGTATAAACTATCTCGGCACTTGGACGAGTTGAAATGAGTGCGGGAGAAGGGCCTTGTATGGACTTTACCTTCTTATAAGGACAGAGCTTTCGAAATGCATCATTTGTAGATTCAGACTTATATGTAGCAGTAGTAGTAGTACATGGTCAGGCCTTGTCGTCCACCTCTCGTACAGTATGCACTACTTCAAGATCGTCTGATGAGGAGGAAGAAGAAGGCAGCCCCGTCGGCGTGAATCAGAACTCTGGCGTCTACGGAAGGGTCCAGAGTTTCCTGGCTAAGTCGGGCTTCCAGGATGTGTGGCAAATGCACGCTGAGAAGGAAAGTCTTCCTCGTGCGCCGAGTTACGAGGGCGACTGGGGAGAACTTAGTGAAGAAAGCCTGGTGAAGTATGGAGTTACGAGTGACCAGGTTGGTGGAATTTCGTGGCGCGTGACGGAATAATGTCTGGTTAGGACGTCCCATCGTGTCCGAAGCGATTGGATTATCTATGGGTTAAAAGTGGCGCTGAAGGTAGGCGTGATATGTCGAAGTTATGGTATGGAGTTGTATGTGAGTGTTTAGATGCAACATCCGAAAGTCGTCCGCCAGCTGAGAGCAGTCTCAGCTCTATCAGTGCTAGCAGTAGCCGGTCGAGATCTCAAGAGGTCCTCAAACTGGTTAATCATTCGGTCATTCGATCTCGCTCGAGCTGATTAGGGAGGGTTAATTTATTTTTCTGAATGTGAATCTCGGATTCTTCATTCAGAGGTGTCCATGTGACCGATGATTTGTACTACAGGTTATGATGGTGACGATCGCGCCCGCCCAGTTGTGGCGAGCAGACGTACCTCTGAGAAGTGCATGTGCTAAGGCTATGCTCAGCGGTGATAAGAGGGAAGAACGAGGGTTGAGGAGGCAGATCAATAGTCACAACACGTAAGATGTTCGTCTCTCTTTCATGAGGTCGTGGGTTCGATCCCGGCTGTTTTCGTTTTAGCAACCGCACATCTGATCACGCCTCTCTAGTGGGTCGTATCCGCCTTTCGAGAATGGCTGGCCCGGTGTCCCCTGCAAGTAATCAACAAGCCAAAGATGACCTCAAGTTGACCGCGCGAGAAGCCGGAAGTTCTCAGTTGGCCGACGTTGACAGTAGCGAGATTGTTGTTAATGTGGGCAATTAGAAGATTATAATTCATTTGTATATTTCATTGCGCCACGAATTTCACGGCATATGTACTGTCAGCTTTTTGTAGAAATGTTGAAAATTAGCAAAATTATGGGGAAATTATCACTACGCCCGACGAGATGGCGCTGTTTTGTTCAATCAGATGTGTAATTGATTCACCTTACAGTTATTGAAATACTATCACTATCCTGTCTATAACTGTATTACCTCCAACGTTCTGTCTATTGTTGAGTGCTCAATGTGGTTGGGAGTCTCGAAGTACTGATCAATTTCGGCTGCATACACAGCAAGGCCTTCTCCGAATTGTCGAACCTAGCTGACGGTGATAGTTGAAAGAGTTGTAGAAAACTGACGATAGAAGGTCAGCTCGAACGGGACAGATCGCTATGAACCATTATATACAAGACCAAGCTTGTGAATGGTTCGCTAGAGTGCAGCGCACGATTGTCACTAACACATCGAAGCACTGACTGTTTTTGATCTGGAAGTATGAAGACAACGCGCCGGAGGTATGAACGCTCGTTGAGCGTTCACAACTGCCACTGTTGAGCTGTACATTGTTCTCCAATTCTCGCAACCCGGATGACTCTTCTGTTATTCCCCCTTTGAAAATGCCGCAGTTACACGAGAGACTAAGTCTGGTGAACCTCCCTGAGTTGTAGTCGAGTACAAACGGCGCGAGAGGAAGATCCACAATTTCGACAGAGATTATGACATTTTCAAGTTAAGAGTTTTCACTGAAAAATACGATTCACCTCTAAGAAGTGACGGTATCACTGCTCTACAATAGGAAGATGATTCGATGCAATTACACAGGGGGTCCCTCTGACAGAGGGACCCTTCCTGGGAGTTCAGGACCATAGACTATGTCCTATTGGAACCGAGTATGAAGCTGATTAAATCAGCTGCGACGGAAATCAGCCTGATCTCTTTTGCAGTCGTTTTTGTCCACTTGAAAGTTTCAAGTT
>NW_003217098.1:0-986 GCF_000006405.1 Perkinsus marinus ATCC 50983 | reverse complement strand
CGCTCCAATCCCAAGGAACGCGACTCGTAGAACGCAGACGTACGTGACAAACGGCGAACGACTCACGGGATTCTCACCTCTATGACGCTCTTTCCAAGAGACTTTCGTCCGCGATGCCACTGGTACTGCTTCAAGCCACATTTCAGAACCACAAGTGATTCCGATTTGGCACTGAGCTGATCCCTGTTCATTCGCCATTACTAAGGGAATCCTAGTTAGTTTCTTTTCCTCCGCTTACTTATATGCTTAAATTCAGCGGGTAATCTCACACACATCAGGCCTTCTAATGATGACATATTGCCATGGTGCAAACCGACAAGCGTGTTATGATATATAATAATCTCGCGACCAGACTGAACGCGTGATTCAAACACTTCTCTGCATTTATCAATAGATTTGACGTAATGCGTTGAAGAGAAGAATCGCGTGATCAAGGAACACGTGATATCACCACAACACAGTCGAGTTTGCGAGTACCTCTAGAGATACTCACAGGCGCAAGCCTCCTTTCGGAGGGGCTACAATACGAGATTATAGCCTTGCAAATTAATACGCCTGCCTTCACAAGCGCACATAACGAACCACCTCCGAAGAGTTAGTTCAAGCGGGATACAAAGCATTGAGTTGCGTTAACAACAAAATGTTTGTATCGGGAAGAAGAGCGACACTGATATGTATGTACAAAGAGGAAAGATCCCCTTTGTGCAGTATGCGTTGAGATTTCTACTGGTTCACGGAATTCTGCAAATCGCAGTGCTTATCGCACTTCGCTGCGTCCTTCATCGATTCTCGAGCCGAGGCATCCATCGTTGAGAGTTTGGAATTTCGTTTTGAAATACCAAAATCCAAAATTGGATTTGGATACTATGACTAGTACAATGGTTCATAGGAATTAATCACCTTAACAAGTTAAGGTGGGGGGATCCAAACAAAGCGGGGATCCCATCTCGCAACTCTCTAACAAAAGAGCAAGAGAGAGCGAGACC
>NW_003201470.1:0-1583 GCF_000006405.1 Perkinsus marinus ATCC 50983 | reverse complement strand
ATCATGCATTTCGTCTTAGGTAAGGACACTTCTATACCAAACCTAGTCAGAGCTGCCGAAAGCTTATCCAGGTTACGCTGAAGAATAGAATCATCATCCGCCAATAAAACGATGTCGTCCGCGAACAGGAGACATGAGAGGTCCACGGATTCCGTACTGCCCTCGCTCTCACAAGGCATGCTCAAGCTGATATCCAGGTTGGCTTCTCTGATCACCATTTCCATGAAGATGATGAACAGAAGGGGCGCTACTCGGCACCCCTGTCTAGCTCCCATATCTATTGGAAAGGATCAGATAAACCTTCCTGAGTTTTAACCTGTGCAACAGTATTACGGTGTAGTGATTCGATAGCTGAAATGAGCTTCTCATCACATCCGGCTAGCCTGAGAGCTCTCCAGATCGCAGGAAGAGGTACTTTATCGCAGGCTGCTTTCAAATCTAGGAAGACAGCGGACAATCTGCGACCATTCTGGTTGCAGACTGACATCGACGTAGTACGTGCACCGCATCTAGAGTGCCCTTCGCTGGGAGAAATCCGAACTGCTTCTCTCAAACGGAACTCTCTGCTAGAGGCTTGAGCCTCTGCCCCAAAACTCCGGAATAAACCTTGCCGATATGATCGAGCAGATTTATCCCCCTATAGTTGCCTGCTACCTTCCTATCACCTTTCTTATAGAAAGAGATAATAATGGAATGTCCTAAGTCTCCGGTTCACTCCACCACTCTTTGCACAAGCGGTGTAAGATCCCCAGACAATGCTCACCACCGGCTTTCAAAGCTGATGTGAGCACCCCATTCGCTCCGGGAGCTTTACCATTATTCATAGAGCAGAGAGAGTCATTCACCTCATCCAAGGTGATGGCATCCCCTCCCGTGCGCTCTATTGGAAGGTCGACTGGCTCAAGGGCAGGTAGAGTGCAAGTTTTCGGAACGAATAGTTGCGTAAAATGACTTGCAAACACCTGCGGAGAGAGGAGATCATGTCGTCTGTGGGTCAGTGTGGGCCTAGACCAGATTTCAACTCGTTGATGAGGCGCTTGACATCCCCAACAGCGTGTTGAG
This sequence comes from Perkinsus marinus ATCC 50983, assembly GCF_000006405.1. Taxonomy (NCBI): domain Eukaryota; phylum Perkinsozoa; order Perkinsida; family Perkinsidae; genus Perkinsus; species Perkinsus marinus. The sequence continues at coordinate 521 of NW_003201470.1, read as the reverse complement.
CTTCCGCGTTCTCAATCTGAGAGCACTTCAAATCGGCTTTAGCTTTTTTCACTACTGCAACCACGTTACTGCGAGCTTCGCGGTATGACTTGAAAACTTCTGGCGTCTTCCTAGATAGGAATGCCTTCCATTTCAGTCTTTTCTCGCTGACTGCAGCTGCGACATGAGATGCAGAGAACCAGGGCTTTCCAGGACACGATTCCACCTCATCTAGCTTACGCATGGAACCTTGAAATGCATGGACTACGTCTGAGTAGGCACCATCCTGAGGACAAGTATGGATCATATCCATCTCGAACTCATGCTGGGCTTCCTTTTCGCGGACCTTCGCATTAAAAGCCCGTCTATCAACGATAGAACGTGAGGCTAGTTTCCGTCCTTGGAGACGCCGGGTGGGCCGACAGGTTGCTGTGTTACGAAATGAGAGTCTAGTGCACAGTGATCAGATGACCTTATGACTGTCCGTCTCACACGAACATCCAGCACTTGTAGTTTTCTGTTGCTCCGGGTCAGGAAGTGAT
>NW_003213130.1:0-1319 GCF_000006405.1 Perkinsus marinus ATCC 50983 | reverse complement strand
AATCGTTCCATGAAGCTGGACCCAAAAAGCCTCAAGTCGCGTGCCACAGACAAAGCTGCTTTGTACCCAAACTTGACGAGAAACAGAAAGCCACTTTGCGGTGAAAAATGGTTGGTCTGTTACCAATCGTAACTTACGATAAGAGATTATCTTGCTAGGGTCTCCGCGGCTCGCGGAGTGCACGAATGTAACAAATAGCCATACATACAGGCGCAACGAATGGAACCTAAAAACTATCACTGTTCCTGATCAGGTTGCCACAGTGACAATGCCACTGTTCCTGATATTTTTGCACAGCGTTCCTTGGCCACACCATAGCCTATACAGTGATCCCACGCTATCTCTCGTGGATCTCTCAAACACCGACGATTTTCTGGCTATCAAGGGCTTCAGTGAACTCAGAGTGACCTTGGCTATTGAACGTTGTATTCCAATTTCACGAGAATTTGACTGCTTCAACCCTGTACGATGTCATCGGACTGATGAACAAGATAGCGTGTTTGTCACAACGAAATGGACAACGATACATTCAACTGAGACGACCGAGGACAAGGCTTGTGGACAAGAAACTCGGGCTACCTCGCGATCTAAGTTGGAACTCCAGTCTAGTATTCAAGGTAACCTTTTGGCTCGAAGAAAATAGTTTTGCCAGTGTGCATTTCACGCGATCCCCCTACCTGTTTTGGTAATTGCGTGAGATTCACGCAATTATCAAACGACATGCTAGTATGCTACTAGCATAATGCAAGTATGCCCCACCATATGCTAGTAGGCTAGGGTCTCCCGGGCAGCTCGGTTCTATATCCGATATGGAGGATATAAGACCTTCGTGGGACTGTCCGTAATGCAAGTAAGGGTTGTTTACTCATTGTGCGGAGCCAGACGCCGGATGTGGCCCGCGAAATGTTTATGCGTGATAAGCACAAGCACCAAGGAGCATTGCCATTGGTTATTAGCTCCCGTAATTGCCTTCGGTCACGTCGCGAGTAGCTTGTCGATCCTTAAGTTCTGTATATAGAGATTTTGCGGTGAAACTTGTGTTGAAACGTTCTCCACATATGCGGCGATGAGCGGGGTGCGAATGGAATAGCGCATTTCTCGGGTAATTTACACTGTGACGGTGTAGGATGATGTAATGTAAAAATATCCGAATTCCATGAGAAGCCTCTCCTTCAGCCTCCCCTTGGAGCGCTCGACGATTCCTGACATCACCATTGGTAGTGACGTTCACTTACTGACCAGTGAAGTGAGGACAGATCTCTCAGTTCGTGCGGACCGCACAGTCTAGCATGATTCGAGCTATGTGCCGATGTCGGGCT
>NW_003215342.1:0-1428 GCF_000006405.1 Perkinsus marinus ATCC 50983 | reverse complement strand
GATTCACTTCCGATCATGTTGATGTCTGTGACTGTTCCGCCGATTACATGAGTGATTACTCTACCTCTCAAAAATTCCTTGATGAAAATTTTGCGAAAGTTCATAGGGCACGCCCGAATTTGAACCGAGGACCTGCTGATCTGCAGTCAGCCGCTCTACCACTGAGCTACACACCCATGCACAAAATTCGACTATTCCTCCATTTGACCTATTTTCATTCAAAATTTCACTCCTCACTGTGTCGTTTACAGCCAGCTCAATCGAGTCGTCCTCTAATGATTCTCACTAAACTTATCTACCCTACCCGAGGATCGAACTCGGAATCTCCACCTTAGGAGGGTGGCGCCTTATCCATTGGGCTAGCAGGGCGATGATTCAACTTCCGATCATGTTGATGTCTGTGACTGTTTCGCCGATTACATGAGTGATTACTCTACCTCTCGAAAATTCCTCGATGGAAATTTTGCGAAGGTTCAAAGGGCACGCCCGAATTTGAACCGAGGACCTGCTGATCTGCAGTCAGCCGCTCTACCACTGAGCTACACACCCATATACGCAATTTGACTAGTCCTCCATTTGACCTATTTTCATTCAAAATTGCACTCTTCACTGTGTCGTTTACAGCCAGCTCAATCGAATCGTCTTCTAATGATTCTCAGTAAACTTATCTACCCTACCCGAGGATCGAACTCGGAATCTCCACCTTAGGAGGGTGGCGCCTTATCCATTGGGCCAGCAGGGCGATGATTTAACTTCCGATCATGTTGATGTCTGTGACTGTTCCGCCGATTACATGAGTGATTACTCTACCTCTCAAAAATTCCTTGATGAAAATTTTGTGAAGGTTCATAGGGCACGCCTAGATTTGAACCGAGGACCTGCTGATCTGCAGTCAGCCGCTCTACCACTGAGCTACACACCCATGCACACAATTTGACTAGTCCTCTATTTGACCTATTTTCATTCAAAATTTCACTCCTCACTGTGTCGTTTACAGCCAGCTCAATCGAGTCGTCCTCTAATGATTCTTACTAAACTTATCTACCCTACCCGAGGATCGAACTCGGAATCTCCACCTTAGGAGGGTGGCGCCTTATCCATTGGGCCAGCAGAGCGATGATTCAACTTCCGATCATGTTGATGTCTGTGACTGTTCCGCCGATTACATGAGTGATTACTCTACCTCTCAAAAATTCCTTGATGAAAATTTTGCGAAAGTTCATAGGGCACGCCCGGATTTGAACCGAGGACCTGCTGATCTGCAGTCAGCCGCTCTACCACTGAGCTACACACCCATGCACACAATTTGACTAGTCCTCTATTTGACCTATTTTCATTCAAAATTTCACTCCTCACTGTGTCGTTTACAGCCAGCTCAATCGAGTCGTCCTCTAATGATTCTTACTAATCTTATGAACCCTACCCGTG
>NW_003199604.1:0-1127 GCF_000006405.1 Perkinsus marinus ATCC 50983 | reverse complement strand
TTGTTATTGGATAGGAGTTCTACCTCCAAATACCTCGAGTACAATAGATAACATAAAATACTTCGGAATGCTACGAATACTTACAGCTTCGCAACGAGTCGAAATAATAGACATGCCGTGTTAGAGCAGCTGATACGACAAATGACTATTAAAGTTTCGATCCTTCTATTTCAAAATACTTCACATAGAATGATCGTCCGCTATCATCACGGTTCTCACTTAGCTCTTCATCTCCTATCTCATACCGAGAGTCAGCCACATTGATACACAGTATTATGCCCTTATTGTCCATCCATAAGTCAGATATTTGCACATCACGGAACGGAGAAAGACCATACAAAGGGGTCATGAAAATTATTGATTCGGTGCACAAATCTACGATCATGCCCTTCAGACCATGTCCACGAGACGCGAATGCACATATGTATGTGTCATACAGAAAGCAAAGACCTCCTATCTCATATCGATAGCTTGGCAGACTGATTTCGCACTCGTTAGCAAGATCTGTTCCCACATACCCGAATATAACAGGATGTTCAGCTGGTTCTATGGTTAGGACAAGTTGTGGCAGTGGTAATCTTCTACCACCAACCCCTTCGAAGTTGCAGTCAAAATGGCCCACCTCCAAATCAAGGCGCCACAGCAGAACCCATGAAGGAGCAACTTTGGACTCGGATAAATCCAGTCGATATACTAGTGTGCGTACTACTAGTGTACTAGTGTACTACTAGGAAATGCCGGTACACTATCCTTACTGCAGTCTCAGCCATAATGCAAAAACAACACCGACTAAAAGATTCCCTCTCTCTCTCACTCGAAGCCGATTTCGGCTAGGCGGCCAGCCAATGCTTCGCACACATCAGCGGCTTTTGAGGTCTTCGATAGTCGGCGAGGGTGACCAGTCCATCTCCGCTGTTTTTTGGTTTTTTTTGGTTTTTTTAACATCGCCATCTCATCTTATCAGCTGAGCTGATTCAGCTCTCGTGTCGCAAAAATAAGAAGATTAATAGCCTCATCGAAAGCTAATACTATTAAGGAGCTATCAGGAATTACATTGTCAGATAAATTTTAAACATTTATGGGCGAGCGCATTCGAGACAGATGTCCAAAGGTAATCGGTGCCACAT
>NW_003210186.1:0-1615 GCF_000006405.1 Perkinsus marinus ATCC 50983 | reverse complement strand
AATGGATGCTTATGATAGCTAGTTGTTATCGTAGAATGGGTAATCAACAAAAGGCTTATAATATGTACGTTATTATCAAGGAATGGTAACATATATATATAACAATGTAGGTACGAACATATATATCGTAGATTCCCGCATAATATTGAACCATTAAGGTAATAAATAACATTATTTAATGTTTATCCTAACTACAGGTACTTGGTATCAATATGTAAAGATATGGGTAATAATACAGCTTATGAACAATATATGAAGATTCTTAATAAACTACAACATCATCATAATAAGGATGAGGATGAGCAGTGTAATAGGTTAGATAAGAGTGAGGAGAATGATGATGAAACAGTAGTTAGTATTAACAAGTAATAATAACAATACTATCCTTATGTATATACGTGTGGTAGGATGATGTTGGAATCACCATCATTACCAACCTACCATACACAGCCGACCTACGATAAGGTGTTATATGATGATGTGGTTGCTGATAGAAAACGATTAACTGTGTCGAAAAGGGGATTACCTTCGATTAAGACCACCACGATTATGGATAATGAATGGGAAGGTGATGATGAATTACCTGATCTTGGAGTATAACATGATGATCATCATGTTCATGATACACATACATTAGTTGAGTTATATTAGTGATGGATGTTGGAGTTTATCCTCACTCGACTATTGAAGGTGATACTATCGATGTCGATGCAATTATTAGAGAATTATCATATAATTCCGCTACCCCAGAAGTGGGTGGCGGAACCCAATGATATCCCAACCACTCTAATTCACCTTGCATGCCTGATCCCGATATTGATGTTGATCTCGTAAGGGCTAGTCTCTGTAATATATCCGTATGTAAAACTATATCCTTCAACTCGTGCAAGTCGTTCACCGCTCTCGAAGACCTACGCGCGAAGGTAGACCTCGCGGAGACCATCATTCTGCTTCAGGAGCCCCCGTGGTGCTTGAATGATCGATGGGGTGGTTTTGTCGTGGTCAAATCATTAGGTAAAGGCACTGGTGCCCAGGAGGCGCGGCCTAGGGCTGCGATCCTTATCCCACCTGGTATCCCGACTAAGTGCGTAGTACCGGGTATAGATTTCGTTGCTCTAGATCTTCTCCACGACAACCGCTGGTTAACTTGTATTTCACTCTACATTCCTTGTGACAGTGAACCAGATGCGGTCCTAGAACGCATATCTGAGGCAGTCATGGATGCTCGATCCTCCGACGGAATAATCATGGGGATAGACACAAACTCAGCATCGGCGTTGTGGCACTCTAGAGTCAGTTTAGTTGCACCAAGAATGTGCGATAGAGGGGAAACAGTCGAGCAGTTCCTCAGTAAATGGGCCCTGGAAGTTGTGAATGGGAACAAGGATTGTCCATCTTTCCATAACGCCAGAGGAGACATCTCGTGGATTGATGCAGCGTGTGTATCTGGGTCTCTCGGATCCTCGAGAGCTGAGGCCCTTGAAAACCTTATTTCGGATCACTGTGCACTATCATGGAAAGTGCATTGGGACTCGAGCTCACCCAACACCACACGGAAGTTCTGCGGGGGCCGCATTCGCCGTAGCCGGCGTTATGCGAGCAAGACTCACTGGGC
>NW_003213775.1:0-1967 GCF_000006405.1 Perkinsus marinus ATCC 50983 | reverse complement strand
CCTGAGCAACAGATTAAGATCCTTATTGATCGTATAGGGGCTAGCTGTGATATTAAGAAAGAACAGAGGCAGGCACATTATGAGGTGGGCTTCCTATGCTTATCTATGGCATGCCTTTTATTGTAGGCATTTGGGAAGCTCTTTAGTGGCGACAGGAGAGGTATTAGTTGGGAGGTTACAGCCCTAGAGAAGGCCTTAGATGACTTTGCTGACCCTGAGTGAGTCCACTGTGGTCCTCATCACTGTATGGGGCAAAGGATGGGTTACTGTTAGGATCATCGAAGACATGAAATTGGACATACCAAATATCGTTGACATCTTCGTGATGGAATTGGTCAAGACCTTACATTGTAAGGCTTACAAGATGCTGGTGTCTTTGATGATGATGACAAGGTGGCTTTATATGCCAACAGGCTTAACGCTAATTTTTAAAATGTAGTATATTCGTACCACACGTCGGCCACATCATATTAGTACTACTCAGGTACATTCTTTTACCATAAGGAGGTGGCTATGGGGTAGTGTCCCCCCTCGTCCTTCGCTTATGTTACTACTATAATGATTACTGTTGATGCCTCTGTAGCCGTATGTTTATTCATGGACTTGTGATAGTAATACTCGAGGTGATAACATTGAAGATGATGATGCCAATGACAACAACATCATCATCAACAACTGTTTCTATCTCAACCGTTTTTAATTGTTTATGAGGCTTTGCGTTCGCACCGCGATAGGGAGGTGGTTGATCTATGAGGCATAGTTCACTAAGGAGGCGGATTATAACTCTGTCAAGTTATGTGGTAATTTGTGAGGGGTTTTTAAAGATGGAAGTTCAAATTCGTAAACGAAGTTTGTGAACTCGGGAAGAAGAGTTCAAATCCACCACCAAACATGAAGTCAAGTTCGACGAAGGAAAGCAGTAACCTATAGACTGAACTGTAATGTTGACCGGGGGAGTTTCATCCGTTTCACGTGAAGTGGCGTAAAACTCTGTCGAAATCCCAATATTCGCGGTATGCAGTAGCCGTGAAATATGTTTTTCACTAGTGTTTTTGATATCATCGGTGAAACTCCAGTATACTGTAGTATCCGCGAAATTTGAGGTTCAAATACGAGGTACAATGCAGAAATGATAAAGATTACCATTATTATAGTGACATCCCGACAAGCATGTCGATTCTCTGGAGAACATTGGTGACCGCTCGCACATTTTAAAGTCGATCTCTTTATATGCCCGGGGCTTAGTCTTGGGGCAACAGTCCCCATACATGTCGTTGCAGCGATGGAGTACATTGGGCACAAGATTGTCGTGCCCAGTGCGGGTATAGAAATACCGTCACCGGGGATCGAACCCGAAACCCCATCATGTCCGCTGCGCTCGCCATCGTAACCGATCAGGCTCTATATCCTGACTCATACTAGTAGAAGAGACCTTAATGATCCATAGTGTTCCTTGTTGTTGTTGTCGTCTGCCCCCGATGTCATCTGATAACGCCTCTAGCCAGTTGAAGGACTGCGACCCTCGGCCTCACTTGAACTTGGTCTTCATCGGTCATGTCGATGCCGGCAAGTCGACTACCTGTGGGAATATTATGTATTTATCTGGTAGTAAAGGGGGAGGGGGTGACAGCATAAGGAAGAGGACTTCACTCGTGGGTGGTGGTAGGGTTGGTGGATAATCGGACCATTGAGAAGTTCGAGAGGGAGGCTAAGGACAAGAATCGTGAGTCGTGGTTTTTGGCCTATATCATGGACACCAACGAGGAGGAGAGGGCCAAAGGCATCACCGTCGAGGTAGAGGGGAGGTAGTGGTAGTGTTGGTGTCCAGTCTGCTATTAGGTTGGTCGGGCCCACTTCGAAACACCTAATAGACGATTTACCATCTTGGATGCTCCCGGTCATAAGAACTATGTACCGAATATGATCTCTGGCGCGGCCCACGCCGATATCGGCGTGTTGATGATCTC
>NW_003210787.1:1591-5997 GCF_000006405.1 Perkinsus marinus ATCC 50983 | reverse complement strand
AGCCAACAGACCACCCTATATGATGACGATATTCCTAGTCTCACCACCCACCCCTACTACTACTTACTTCAACTTTATATGGTCCACCATGTTCTCCTTTTCCTAATCCTTTACTACTAGGCCTCTCATTAATACGGTATACAGAGCCAGTACCACCAAATCGATCATTACCACAACCTACTACTACTACTACTAAATTATAAGGTACTATAATAGGTAGCATTACCATATACAACCCTACTTATACCAAGTATATGAAGGGCTGCAGCACACATAACACATGGTTCTACTGTTACATATAGGGTACTATGTCGTATGGCATCACATGATTTATATTTATCATATATCCTGAGAGAGAGTGGTATCATCATCATTACTATTGAGATAACTCTCCTGCCCCTACTTATCAGTGGCCACAAGCTCAGCATGCCTTGTAGCATTCCTAGTATGATTGGTCTCATTACCAGCAGTAGCCAATACCACACCATTCGATACAAAGGCACATCCAACAGGTACCTCATCTGCTAATATTGGGAATAATACAGTTCGAGTTTACTACATTATTACCAGTATCGTATGCCTCTTGGGCTGCTGCTAAGGCTACTCGCATGAACCTCTTATCATCTACACTGAAGTGATCATGACTACCTTCCTCCTCCTCCTTATCATCATGCATTGGGATGAACAACTGATTACCAAAGGATTGCTATACTACATAACACAAGAGTGATGATTCATCACTGATGAAGGAAACTGAGCAGGAACAAACATCAGACGAGTAAACCACTGCTGCTGCTACTGATGTCGTTGTTGTTGTTGTTGTTGTTGCTGACAAGCATGAGATAAATGTCGTCTTAAGTCGTGGTCCTCTTTATATGCATTGATGATATCATCATCATCACTACTCAAAGGCATGGGCAATGACCCGAGTCATCCTCGAGTAAGAAGGAAAGGAGGGATATCAGCCTGTCTATATTTACTACATACTCGTCATACTACATTACTACTCATCTACTCATTTACGTCATGTTATATCCACTAGCATTGCAACCAGGTAGACAAGTGCTTGCCTTGAAGAGTAGTAGTGTAGATATATATAATAATTATTATCATCATCCACGTGGTTGATACTAGAGGGAGTCTTGTTGTTGTCATATGTAGCCTATCATGATGCTATCAGGCCTTACTGATTAACTATGAAAACATCCTTTGCAGACTATACATCATCACCAACTACCTTACCCTCGAGGAGTTAATAAAAGAGCTTTATAGTATTATACAAGTTACTAATGGAGTGGTATTATGACTACTACCTGCTATACCCAGCCTTGTCGTTGATAATAACACCTCCTTGTATACCCCATCTGTATGTACCTAACCCACCTATCAATGTGGGTCACTGCTTATACGATATCAAAGGTAGACATTATACATGAGTAAACATTAGCTGTATGACTGCAATGATCATACCACTATCAACAACCTCAGAACCCATCAGTGTGCATCGGGCTTGGATCCTTGTAATGGTATATGACATATCCTAAGATCATCACATATGCGGTACTCGACAACAGTCATCCACTTCACCATAGATAGCAGCAACACCAGCAGGAGGAGGAGGAGCAGGAAGACCTCATCTTCATTCACTATTGTCATCACATCCTATAATCATATAATGTCTCTTCTTGTCGTAGACTACTAGTACTATTGCGGTGTGTATGGTCATCTTTTGTGATCATATATTTTAGTGTATTGTTGTTGTTGTTGTTGTTGTTGTTGTTGAATAAACCCTTATGCTACTTATCTCTCTTACAAAACTGATGTATCGATGATGATGACATCTCCAAATAGATACAGCTTGGATGACACTCAAGATGATACCTCCTAATGATGATAATAGCAGTGGTAGTAGCTCTAACAACAGCAACAGCGTACTCTAGCCTCCACCACCATTCGTAAGAGGAGTGGTATGACCATCATCACCACTAGCAACATCTGACGATATATGCACAATGATGATACATATTTGGTAGAGTAGGTTTTGTACCAATATAGTTCCTCATGATACGGGTATTGAGTTCATCGAGTTCATGTTGCCTGTGTATGGGTATTGAGAGATCGGATACCTGTTGGGGAATTGGATCGACTAGATGGTACTACCACCTACTCCCGAATGACACATAAATGTTCCCATGATGACATGCTACATGTCTACCGTGATGAATATCGGCATTAAAGCCTAGATGTAGTGGTTGATGTATTAGACCTCTGTTGTTGGTACTGATATTGATATAACTACATACCACTCACCTATCCTATTATAACAATTTATTGTTTGACAATAGATTCTACCAAAGATGTCAATAACCTCAATCATCATGTCCTGTCTTCCATTACTAGAAAAGTCATCATGCCTCCCTCTACCATGATGACCACCCTTATTTCTCTCAGATCCTATGTACGTATCGATGATAGTTTCTATGAAGCTAAAGACCACGTGAGCTGAGAGCCTACTCAGTCCCGTAGCGGTTGTTTTGAACCGTCGTATTTGGCGTATCAAAGGATGAAGGATAAATAGAGCAAGAATATCATCATCAAACTAACTCAACGTCGGATAACCTTATTATTCCCTATATCATAACATGGATAACGACGAGTATGGTATGTATGGGTATATGTTAATGATAGACTATTAATAGTTGTAGTTTGGGCGGTAAAGAAAGCTATTCCTACTCTATAAGGTACAGCCTCCAGCTATCCAATCTTTATTCATATACCCACTATTCCAATCATATAACGTATAATAACGATAATACGACTGATACAATAGAGGGATAGTATTCGGTAACTGGTATGATGACCATTTCATATCCCGTACATGGCCCATAGCGTAGCTTAATCGATTACGATGGGGCGCGGCGGCGGCGGCGGCGATGGCGCGGGCGCAAGATTCATGGATGACGACGATTCGATGACAGGGATATGGATACATAGTAATATACACAAATCTAGACTTCGGCTTTCCTAAAGTAGGATGTCTGGGAGACTGACATCAATTGCATCTATTCCCCTCACTCCAAAACACCATATAAACGCTCTGAGCACTTGCACGCTGATCCCTATCGTGCGAATCAGAATTCCCGAATACGAAATACCTTTCGCGCCTTTCGAGCAATTGGATTTCCATATCGTCATTATGGGAGACGTACTCATGATTGATAGCTTAGCCGTATATTCGTATGAGGCATATTGACGTCTTTGGTATTCATTAAGGGATAATAATATTAACCGATACTAATGAGACTCAACACAATCGTCGTCTTCCTTCTTGGTCTTGTTATCGAAGTGATGATGCCTGTTGATGGATCGAATGCAATACTTGTGGATACTGATGAAATACCGATCGAGGTAGGCAGGCTATTGTTATCGAGATAGGGTATTGTTTCTTTAGCTAACAGCTGGTGAGGCTCTGGGTTGTGTTATGAAGAGAAAACCGATACCCGGAAGAGCTAGATACCCGGACCGGGGTTTCGAGATACGCATGAAGACCACCACTGATGGAGGTCTTGTGCTTTTCGAATTCACAGATTTCACCAAAAAATTGCTTATTTACAAGATGTGAGTATAAATATATGATGATCAGATCGATGACCTGTGCGTCGCCGTCTTTGTTTAGAGAACGAAGGAATGGCGGTGTAGAAATGATGGTTGAAGATGACATTTTCATTGGTAAACCAGATGATCAAGGCCAAGATTGGGAAGAATTGGCATTACGGTTCATCCCACAATCTGTGCTCATGATTGATCAGTATCCCACGCAAACTCTACAAGATTGTCGGCAAATATTGGAGACCTTAAAATCATATAATTCTGCACCTAATGAATCTCCTATTGATTGGATAAGCTCCTTCTACAATATCAAGGAAACACAGATGCGGGAGGAAATAAGAAATAGGAATAAAGCCGCAAGCAAGGAGCATAGCATATAACACATAAGGACACCCGAGTGATATCGATGTTTTTGGTGATGTCATCTACATGTGATGTATGTCGTGTCCATGTTACTCGCGTTACTAGTATAGTCAACAAATGGTAGATATAAATACCTAGGTATGGAGACCCTACTCGTAATAACACAACTCAACATCGTCACGAACCATCACACTTCATGTTACTTGAATACGACTTCAATGCTATTCCACTATCAGTGACACCACGTTTGACCAATTGTAAGAAGTATTCATCATCCATCATTGGTACAAGAGGCTTCCATCTATCCATCCTAGATGGCTTCATTATCACGGGAAATGTATCTCTATCGTCTAACACTGACTTATCACACCTAGGAATATCCTCATCATTGAATGATGTTGTTGACTGTTGTTCTTGTGGTGGTGGTAGTGGAC
>NW_003210787.1:0-1491 GCF_000006405.1 Perkinsus marinus ATCC 50983 | reverse complement strand
ATCACCTCTACAATCCATTAGGGCTAGAGAGGTGATTACAATACGACAAATCTACGATGACGATGATAATAACGAGGATATAGTTATACCACAAATCCTGAATGGCCGCCATCGTGACGGATACTTAGTATTTAAGGAGTAAATCCTTGTTATTGGCGACTGCACTGGAGAAGGCCATAACGGTAGCTGTGATCCAGTTGAAACCTGTCTTTGAAGGTACCCAACCTTGAGGCCAACCAACATGACCACCATTAGGAGTGACTAGAGAGAATAGATATTTAGAGGCCGTAGGAGGTATAAGTCCTGATGAATCTACATGTATAACTGGATCATCATATGCATGAACACACAACGTTGGTATACATATGTTCTTGCCTCCTTCACTAGTCTTCTCACTAGTAGCACTACAACCATGATAGTAGTCTTCTAGAGAGGCAAAACCATGAGCAGGTGCGGATATCTCAGCATCAAGTTCGACAACTCCCATAGGCATAGTATACCATTGAGGGTCTTTAGGTTTAAATCCTGTCCTCTTTACCATAGGACCAATGACAGATTCCTTCAATTCCTCTGCCATCATCGGATGCCATAATTCCCTTGCTGGTAGATAATCATAATTCTCAAACAATCTAGTACCACCAGATATAACAACACACGAGCTTAGTTTATCCCTCAACTCATGACCATACTTAGCCACCGTATTAGCAGCTACAATACCACCCATACTGTACCCTACCAACATTAGTGGTACTCCAGATCCTGCCGCCTTATGACAGATCTGAATAGCCTTATAAGCATCAGTAACCCTAGCACCAGAGAAAGCATCATCAGGGCCTCCACTACAGGGAGTATCACTAAGACCACGGGATATCATAGTACACACAGCATATCCTTGAGGGACAGCAGTATTATACAAATCAACTACATATCCTTCACCAGAGCCACCATTAAGGCCATGTAGAGCAAGGTAAATACCTTTAACCTCTCGGTTGGGCTCTCCCTCAGGAAGGCACCAATCAAGAGCAATGGATTGTGGATGCTTGGGTGTAGTATCATCAGTTTTAAACCATCTACGTCTGAGTTGAGGCTTCTTCTTGTAATCCACAACAAGCCATAACAGAGCTGTTGCCCAATGACCATTGAGAACGTATGGTGTTAGGTGATTAGCATCATACCTCTCCTTCAAAGTTGTATTAATAAGACCAACAAAGCCAGTAGTATCCTTAGGGTCGCCTCCTCGTATACCAGGTGTAATCTTACCATTAGGTATGTATTTACCACTTGTCAAGAAGAGGTAAGCACCCCATAGAGCAAGTATTGATAACAACAGCATACCATGGCCACTTTCACGATAGAATATAACAGCTAGAATAAGCATAAAAGGAAGTACTCCCTACCTGCCTCAATGGTTAATCTTATCATAGAGTCTAACACATATAGCTTGTTAACAGGAGGGGTCCTCTCACATACACCATCACCAACTACTGGTGG
>NW_003204035.1:0-1195 GCF_000006405.1 Perkinsus marinus ATCC 50983 | reverse complement strand
CGAACCCGAACCCGAAACCCGAAACCCGAAACCCGAAACCCGAAACCCGAAACCCGAAACCCGAAACCCGAAACCCGAAACCCGAAACCCGAAACCCGAAACCCGAAACCCGAAACCCGAAACCCGAAACCCGAAACCCGAAACCCGAAACCCGAAACCCGAAACCCGAAACCCGAAACCCGAAACCCGAAACCCGAAACCCGAAACCCGAAACCCGAACCCGAAACCCGAAACCCCCCGAAACCCGAACTAAGATGGAGTAATTGTTTTTAGGTTCGTTCGTCTGACCCCGCTGTCACCAATCACCAGCAGCAATCTCAACCGAGATATCTCCTCAACTCCAGGATAGGATTTTCATGTCCTACACGTTCTTGCGCCTAGCATCATCAACGGTGACACACGAACGGAATTATCCTTGCCACTTCCACACCTCTTGCCTCTGAAACGCGCCAGTTGAAGCTTTAAAGGCAACGGTCCATACTAGGAGGTCAACTGGAGCTGGACAATTGAGCAAAGAGCTCGTGGTTGAATAGCTTGCATTTCATGAGTAGATGATCCATCGTGGGTCCATATTTTAGACGAACGGGTTATTTTTTCGAGGTGGTCAAGAAGTTAATGCGGACCTAATCAAAAATTTAATCGGTCAGTGATAGTACAAACCAGTAACTGCAGCAAACCAATGGTCGATGCAGGGCTCGAACCTGCGACCCTCGCGTTATTAGCACGATGCTCTAACCGACTGAGCTAAACGACCGTTTCTATTCAATACACTGCTCGTGATCCGCAGAGAATTGACTGATGACAAATTACACATACCACACCGACCTAAACGTTCTTGGATTTCATGGAACCGCACACTATGGGAGCCTCATAGTCGCGAATGCTTCGGGGGTATCTATGGCCAACGTAATTGCTCCAGTCGAGCTATATACCAAGGCGTACTCAACGTTCGTAACTACATCATTTGCTGATTAGTGGCTGCACTGTCTCTCTTTTCTATAGTCGGTCCCTCATCCCTTGTACACTGTTGGACAGAGTGCGCACGTAAAGGATATAGCCTGCACCTATAACTGAGGCAACGAGAGGAGTTCTATTTATTGCTTCTGTGACCTTGCTCAAGGGGCGCGGGGCCGAGTTACTCGATGTTCCGTGCGTCTCGATCAGCTATGCGATCTGATCACTGATGATACATACA
>NW_003203886.1:0-1031 GCF_000006405.1 Perkinsus marinus ATCC 50983 | reverse complement strand
GATGCCGCTCTCGGAGGCGACGCATTAGGAAAACCGTCTGAATAAATGACCCGTTAACCACCTGTAAATCGCTGAGAGGGAATAATCGTTCACTATCCCTAGCTTGTTCACCTCAATGTCGCAGCACTTGATCGGAAACTCCTCCGGGACCACCGCCTCTATGGCAGCTTGGGTCATGCGCAGTCGTGTCACCACATCAGCTTGAGTGTCCTTGTCGGGTCTGTTGCCACATGGTATCATCCATGCCTCATCCGCACAGCCCAGCTGAACTACCTGATACGAAGCACCAGTGTGGGGAGGTATGCAATGCGTTGGTGATAATCCGGAAATTCTGAGGAAATTTTGGGAAATTCCGAGTCCATTTTTACTCAAATTCGTAGGTAAGCTTCTAAAATTTCTGAGCTCAGCTGAAAAAATACAACGAATATCCCAACACAGCGCAGCACAGAAACTTGAAACTGGGCAAACGCTCGAAGCTCAGCCGTACTCACTTGGGAAGCCACCATCAGATGAGCCAGAGTCGGAGGATCGAACGAACCCCCTATCACAGCCACCGTCTTCCGAGGGCCGGCCCTCGTCGCATCGAGACCCACGTTAGGCATGCAGTGGTAATTAGTTAGTTATGCTGACATGTGACAACTCTAGTGGTCAGTGTGGTAAAATTTGAATATGATAAACCACATGTGTTGGTGACCAAATCAAAACTCTGAGGAAATTTTGTTAGTTTCTGTACACTTTTCTTCCGATTCGTATATAAACTCCTGTGATTTGTGAGGAAACTTTCGAGCTCAGCTGAGTAAAGCGAACATATTTTGCAGCACTGCTAGTGGTGGAATAATGGTCCACCACCTACTACGACCTGCTACGAGGAGAAGACCAAGGGCAGTGCGCTTCAGCTTCCCCACAACACAATGCACTCAACGACTATACTGACTATCATGTAATCACTAGGTGAAAAGTTACGGTCAAGGATGCTATGATGCAAAAGTGTTAAGAGTTACCATCACATCAACAAAAAAGAATCACGCAGA
>NW_003205296.1:0-1000 GCF_000006405.1 Perkinsus marinus ATCC 50983 | reverse complement strand
AGTGCGCTGGTCGCGTATCCAGAGATCGCGGATCTGGCAGTGAGACGAGAATGATCCTGGGCCAAGGTAACCATGCTCGAGGGAAAGTCTCCATGAGAGGCTCTTTAAAAACCGTACCTAGTGTTCAGATGATCGTGATAGTTGTCACGGACTTCGCCATGCGTCATGAGATAGACTCGTCTGACTGTTCTGTACAAGGAATTATAACTCTTTGTGTAGTGCTATAGTAGGACGAAATACTATAGAAACGTATGCTTCTCGTAGGCCCAGTAAGACTGCAGACGCGACGATTGCATCCTCCTGTTCATTGACTAGGAATCATGGAGCGAAGAAGGGGATGGCAAACACTGTCGCGCCCCTTACCATTATTCTGGCTCATGCCCACAAGTTCTGAACTTTGCAGGATTGGACCCTCTTGAGGAGGGCAGTGTCGCTCGTCAGTGTGGCTCATAGTATTCGTGTGTCGACCAGTGCGAGTCTGATTTCAACCGCGCATGCCCAGTAAGTTCATGATGCAGGATTGAGCGAAGGGTACTTGCTTAGCAATGCTTACTCAGGATGGATGGAGTTACACCTCCAACGGCATGTGCTCTGCTCCTTTGGAATATACTGGGCCCTGTCCTACTTCATATGATCTAAGATCCCACAACCGGATCATGAAAGCGCGTTTCGCCGATATTTGTGATGTAGTTTGGCCATGTTTTTCCTGAGCTTTCGGGCCGAATAGGTTTCCATCCACTCAGTATTCCCCATAGAGAAAGATTATTCAGAAAACTGTGTGTTGTAGCACTTGTACTACTATGAAAATCTTCATGGGTATGGCGAGCACAACCATTCTCCTAACGATATTCGTATCGGGGGTCGAAGGCGATCCAAGCATAACTCTTCACTTAGACACTCCTCTGGGTTTCAATCGTCAAAGCTCCTCAACGAGTACGACTAGATGTGACAGTTTCAATGTGAAAAGCTTCATTCTGTCTTTAGGGAAAGAGTCTAGGGA
>NW_003206195.1:0-1101 GCF_000006405.1 Perkinsus marinus ATCC 50983 | reverse complement strand
CCGAACCCGAACCCGAAACCCGAAACCCGAAACCCGAAACCCGAAACCCGAAACCCGAAACCCGAAACCCGAAACCCGAAACCCGAAACCCGAAACCCGAAACCCGAAACCCGAAACCCGAAACCCGAAACCCGAAAACCCGAAACCCGAAACCCGAAAGTGGTAAGAATAAATTTATTACGAATCTCCAGTCTACGTGTCCCCAATCACCCCAAAATGAGCTTCACTGGATGAAATTCTGGGGTTGATTGTTGGCGGCTATCGTATTGCGTGCGTCTAGCGGCTTCGAGACCAAGTCACTTGATCATGGAGTAACCGTTCCACGACACATACCAACCCCCGCGAACGTCGCGTGAAATTGGGTGATGAGGCGATGATGCACCGTTTTATTCCTAGATTTGGTGCGCTGTAGTACCAGTTCACTACGTAAGATAGCATGGTTGAGGTGCGCGCGTTAGGAGTGCCATGCGCGGAGTGATACAATATGGGAAGGGCATTGCAGTGAGGTGGTCGATTAGGAATTTCCGCAGCTGTAAGTCATCTTTCGATGACGTCGTTGTACTTCATGTATTGATACAAAGCGACACGCTTTCTGTAAAAGGACTATATCATACTGGAACCGAGAATCGAACTCGGGACCTACTGCGTGTTAGGCAGTCGTCATAACCAACTAGACCATTCCAGCGAGACGATGCTGCAGCAAACATTTGTGTCTCAACGGCTCCGTTCCATTGTATGTAAATTGATTTAATCAATTTGATTATAACAGTGGGAAGTGACAATCAGACAGATGGCCCCCTCCCCCTGGACAAAGTTCACTTCCAAGGATTTGGCACTTCCCCACCGTCACTGGCGAATACGAAGCTTCCCGGGTCAGACATTGTCCAAGGATACGGAGGGACCTAGAATAAATCTGGATCATCCGATAGTCGATCCCGGGTTACGACGATGCCAACGTCGTATTCTCCAACTTGATCAATGGAGTCTGAAGTCAATTGATAGAAAATCGCTCATGTTAGCTGTATAATGGACACACTTAGACGCACTGTGTCGTAAAGCGAGGGTCGAACCTGGATCACGCGAGTGCTATCCCGAAACCTA
>NW_003213805.1:0-1520 GCF_000006405.1 Perkinsus marinus ATCC 50983 | reverse complement strand
TACATAGACTCTCGAGGTGATGCCTTCCTGATGCATGCCATCATAGTGTCACTACTCCCAACTGTGTGTCGCGTCGATCGCATGGTTATCACTGAGGGCTTACTACACCGTGAAGTAGTGGTGATGCGTGAGAACGATATACTTGAAATTGGGCGTATTCGTGTTTTGGAATTATTCAAGTTAGTTTTGATTTTCGCGAGGGGAGTTAATATTAGTAAAGAACGTCGGATGGCAGCTCGGTTACCGCTGATGGGAAATTTCGGTACAGTGTGGGGGGGAGGGAATATGCACATGTTCACCTACATGTGTTGGTGACAATATGAAAATTCTGGGAGGAAAATAGCAAAATTCTCGTTAGTTTCTGTACACTTTTACTCGAATTCGTATATGATCTCCTATGATTAGTGAGGAAACTCCTGAGCTCAGCTGAGGAAGGCGAACATATATTTGTTAACACTGGTACGGCGTTGTTGATGCGTTTGAGTCCAGTCTGGGAATATATGTGGTTGGTTTCCTCAACTGAGCTCGTAAGTTTTCTCACCATTTGATTTTGAGTAGAAGTGCACGAAACTAATGATAATTTTCTAAAATTTTTTTTCTGAGAATTTCTATATTTCTCTCCATCACATGTAGTTGACCATTTGCGAATTTTCCCTCACACTGCTGGAGTATTTTCAGTTTGCGTATGACAAAAAATGTTGTAGTCATTTTGTGCGGTCTACCTGCGTCAGGGAAGTCCACGATAGCAGGGAAGTTGAAATCTGAGCGGAGCGAAGCGGTTCATGTTGTGGATTATGATGTTATCAATAGGAGACTCATGAAGGAGGGAGAAATGGACGAGCAGGGATTCGATCCGGAGGTCTGGCGGAAAAGTCGACAGTTGGCCGTGGAAGAGATGCGGACAGTTTTGGGGCGCGCGGTCGAATCTACAGTAGTAATTATGGATGATAACAATTTCCTGCGCTCCATGAGGAAAACGGTATGCAAGGCGGCGTGGGAGGAGAAGACCGCCGTGTGTGGTGTGTTCGTGGAGTGCCCATTGGGGGAGTGTCTAGAGAGAAATTCTGAGCGCCGCTTTAGAGTGCCCCAAGGAGTTATCACTGGTATGTTGGAAGTTTTGGAACCTCCTCGGGTTGGTGACGGAGAGGAAGATGGGGAGGTTGGATGGGAGCGGAAAATTCCTGTTGTTCATGTTAGTAGTAATGGAGAAGATGCTCTGAGTGAAATCGATCGCGTGATCGATTTGGCCCGAAGGCAAGATATACCCGATTTCCGAGATCGCGAGCCGGAGGTCGTCACTGTAGTGGAAGAATGTGAAACAAGAATGCGGCGAATAGTATCGCGGATGGTTTCGGCGGTCCACGACAGGTCTCGGAAATCTGAAATTGCGAAGTCCCTGTCTAAAGTGAAGTCGGATTCATTGGCAGAGTTAAGAGGGATCCGGCAGATGCCGATCAATCGTGATGAGTCGTCCGACGGCGGGGATTTATTAATCTCGCGTTTTCTGCGTATGCTCCTCC
>NW_003209740.1:0-1111 GCF_000006405.1 Perkinsus marinus ATCC 50983 | reverse complement strand
GGCATATTAGAAACCGCAAAAAGGATCATGACGAGGGAATCGAGCACGACGCTTTGAAGAGTAGCTACAACATCCATTTATCCCTCCATTACAGAGCGACGTGATCTTGACACTCAGGTCTTGCTGGGTCACTCATCACCCTTCTTACCGATCTCCCGATATCCAGCAACGTAGCGGACGTTGCCACTGGTGCCGACGGTCACGTAACAAGTGAGTACATGAGTATAATATAAATGTCCGCTCGTGTTCGAAAATATCAACGATCTGTTTTGTAGTCGTCATTCCTCGCCCCTCACGAGTATATGAGCATTAGCCACTGACTGATCAATGCCCCTTCCATCTGACTATTCGATGCCGTGTGGTTTGCGGAGAACTGGTTTGAATTAGACTTTGTCGAACTGATCCCGCTGATTTGGATATGACCGGCCGCATTCTATTACGTCTTCTCCTCTGGGGATTTGCTCAAGCAATCAGAATTGAGCATCTCCTTCACGACAAGATGCTTGATGCTCTCTCACTTCTTTTTGATGAACAAGCGCTGAACGAGACGATGAATATGATGGCGCAAAGTGCAGCCAACAGAGTGTATCAACGTGTTAATCATGCACCCCACTGTGATCTCGGCGCTGGAGATGGAGAAACCGTTACATCGCTCGACCAATCAATCAGACGTTACTTGTAGGTAGACTTCGAAGCAAGTGATATACTGCGTGTCTCATTCAGTCCTGGTGGTATAAGCGCCAGCCCGAAGAAGTCGCCTCTGTTTGATGAACTTGATTCTCTCATCAAAGACTTTCAAGGTTTTGACATAGCTCAGCGCCAAGCGTCTCACTTGATATCGGCGACTTCGGCCACCATGGCCAAACAGATCGCTGGAGCTGCGGTGACTTCCGTGTTGTCCGCGATGTCTTCTGCAGTGCCATTGCCAGTGAGTTATCGTTGACAGCTTCTAGCGAGAGTCAGCCAGACAGCTCTGGGTTTGACTCAGAATTGGAACAACCAGCCCTTACCTTGCATGCCACTCCCAGAGGGTGATACGAATCCCGGTGAGGCATAGGGAAGCTAGTTCATGCTTTTCCGGTCGTAGGACATCCATGTGCTGGAATGTAGG
>NW_003215738.1:0-1459 GCF_000006405.1 Perkinsus marinus ATCC 50983 | reverse complement strand
CCACTGGGAGATACCCGATAGAGTGTGTAGAAGTACGGCCTCCTGGATGAGGTCGCCGGAGCACGGAGCCACCCATCATCCAAAGGTGGTGGAGCAGTTGGAGGTGGAATAGCAGGATCAGATATCTGGGAAGCCAGTGTCCTCGGGAGGGCGGGCACCTCGATATCGGTATCTCGTGGAAAAGACCCGTGTTGGAGAGGGCTACCATCTGGCACCTTCTCCAAAGAAACCCTCCAACCGTGGGCCTGTGCTGACGTAATCCAAATACCATAATAAACCCGTGGTGGATCAGAACTTCTGATTCAGAAGAAGAAATCCCAGGAATGGGGATGGTTTCCTGGAGGTAGGGTAGATCTCTGAGAGCTGGGTTGCTCTCCACATGAGCTTCTTCGAGAAGGCAGTAAGCAAGACCGGAACGCACCTCGCGGTGGATGATGTGGAGTTCGTAGAAGTAGGGTAATACCTTGGTAATACCTAGTAGGGTGATAGTCGTCGGACATGATGTAGAAAATGTTTTGACTTGGGAACGCGAAGACGAGTAGAGATGGAGCAGGAGTCCTCAAGGCAGGTAAAAGCGTATGAAGAAGAATATAGGAGACACGGCTTATACGTCACATTGCACGTCTCCGTCGCCGTGGCGAGCGAAAAGCGTAAAGGTCGGGCGCGTGCTCTCTACGTACGAGCTATCGTGCGGCTTATGTCGGAGGCAGCCGAGTCGGGTCGGCACAATAGGATGGGAATATCTCCAATGCAATAGATGCTGACCTAGACGGTATTCAGAAGTGCGGATACCTAATAAAGAATCCGAATAAAGGGTAATTACACAATTGACACAACTCAGAACTGCCCAATGAAACGCGGATTGGTTGACGCCTCCTACTTGACGCAGCGCCAAAAGCAGAAGCGGGAGTATCAGTGAGGAATAAGGCCACCGAGATTAACGATTACGGATTGTAAATAAATGCGTATACCGTCTAATGAGACATGACTATCAATAGCTTCAGATACGATTATTGACACGAGTAGCGAGTGCGGCATTTGTCTTGGACCGTCGTAGAACACATCAAGATTCAACAAAAGATTTTTTTCTTGGTCTCTTAGCTGGTACTGCTGACATATCACGGGGAAGTAGCTCTAGAACTACAATGAGGCGTATCCCGGTCTCTGAACACAAGACGAGTATCTAGCATAAGAGGAAGGAATCTCTCATAGACGACAGAGCTCCTCTAGGAGTCGATTGTTCAATACTTCAGACAGAGCCGTGCGGGAAGAAATGAATGTAGCGAAATAATGGCCACCAGCGGATTGGTCTCCTGCTTTCTCTCGGCAAACGGCAATCGACTTGAGATTATCAAAACTATTCATAGGCGTCTTACCAGATCGATTGATAGCACCAACCAAGCAGAGCTCTTTCTGCAACGGCTGGTATGGTAGGGGGGGGGTGTTTTTTACTCGCAAA
>NW_003206599.1:0-1393 GCF_000006405.1 Perkinsus marinus ATCC 50983 | reverse complement strand
ATATTGCCGGTAGAACGCATGCGCATCTTCTTCTTCTTGACCTTCTGATGATGTACGTGCACTATTAACTAATCTCGTTATTTCTGGTCTATGCTCGATCTACTTGAGCTCTCTTATTGCTTCGTATCGTCAGTACGTACTTCCATCTTTCCTCTATGTCTAGTGTTGCCAGTCGGACTCGGGCGAAGCGGGCACGTACCTTATCTCCACACCCACATGGAGATTCACAACAACATTATCATCCGAGAACGGTCACGCCCAGCGAATTCGCCGAGTTCCGAGATCAAGTTGGCAACTCCCTCAAGGACATTACTGAAGCAATCACCATGATGACATCACAATTAAACGGTCTGCAAGAGAGCAAAGCCGCTCCACCTGTGGTGGGATCAGCACACGATCCGGTCACTTCTGAAGTCGAATCTCACAGCCCTGCACCCTTGCAGACGCCAGAGAAGGAACCTTGGATGGCAGCAGACCCCAGTACGAGGCCAGTTATGATGTCTGGTGTTCAACTTACGCCCCATTTGCCTGGGGCATCTTCAGACTTCAAGGCTCCGATCGGGCCCATTTCTCCCCCATTCTTGTACGGACTGTCCGTAACGGACAGCCGCCTACTGTGAACCCGACTCCCGAAGAGGTGTCCTTCACATCGAATGCGGCTCCGGTCACGTTGCTATCACCTGAGTTAACAGCTGTCACAAGAACTGTTCCCTTGAGGCGAGCCGTATGGGGGACGAAGGCCTTCTCGGAAGTCCTGGCGAGTGTTAGGAAGAGTGCTAAGTTGCCAGGTGGCCCTTATAAGGGCACAGGTGATTCCCGCTGTCTTGGAGAGTTCTTGCGTGAGTTGGAGATCGACCTGACGTTTGCTGCGGGGGATGATGTCTGGAAGTTAGCCTTCCTACTCAACATGCTGAGCCATGGGGTACGGGCCGAGATACTGCAGGTGTATGAAGCTGCCCATCGTTGCCCGTTGCAGACTCGCTTAGCAGAAGGACGATATGGGGTCGCGCTGCAGGCTGTTCAGGGGTTGTTGCGGCAGACCTATTCCACAGCCGATGATCGGCGGCAGGTGATCAATAAGTTCAACTCGCTGAGCGTTAGCGGGACTACAATAGAACATTATGACTACCAGTTCGACTTGCTCCGTACTGAAGTCCAGATAATATCTGGCCAACCCCTCTCAGAAGATACGGTGATAGCACATTACCTCAACGGCTTAGGTCAAGGAGCTCAAAGATTCGCAGAGGTCCACCTGAGCAGCGTAGCAACGTTCGGGGAGCTTCGACGTCGGATTCGTGCCTTTTGGAAATCTGAAGCTAAATACTCGCAGGTGTCTGCTAAGTTAGTGTCGTGCAGCTCTGGAGAAGCTGATCATAACGAAAATAATACTGCT
>NW_003204402.1:0-1030 GCF_000006405.1 Perkinsus marinus ATCC 50983 | reverse complement strand
TCTCTCCCTCTGAGACGAGAATGAGCCTATGCGAGCATAGCATTGACCACTCGGCCCCCCATATGTTTTTCCATGGAGGCGATCCACCGTCTTCATCGATATGAGGCCGCACACATGTAAGGTGAGAGTCATGAATACGCCATGTAATGCAGGCCACAATGGTGGATCCGAACCACTATCCGAACCTCACCGTGATCGTTTGGAAGACTGGACGCCTAATGAAGTCGAGAATTTCCTCGACCAGGTGAGAGTTGTCTCCCTTGCGGAAGTTGGTCCCACGGATTCCGTGGCACGGAAGTCAGGTGCTGCTCGATCGACGCCCATTGAGTCTGCCTATCTTTGCTGAATGTTTTGTACTTTTTGGAAACCTACATCACAGGGATAAAACTCCCTGGCCAGGGCAACTATGCCATCCGCAAGATATGCCTCAGTACAACTAATGTCGCTGGCTGGGGCAACTATGCCATCCGCAAGATATGCCTCAGTACAACTAATGCCGCTGGCTGGGGCAACTATGCCATCCGCGAGATATGCCTCAGTACAACTAATGTCGCTGGCTGGGGCAACTATGCCATCCGCAAGATATGCCTCAGTACAACTAATGCCGCTGGCTGGGGCAACTATGCCATCCGCGAGATATGCCTCAGTACAACTAATGTCGCTGGCTGGGGCAACTATGCCATCCGCAAGATATGCCTCAGTACAACTAATGCCGCTGGCTGGGGCAGCTATACCATCCGCAAGATATGCCTCAGTACAACCAATTTTTTGGGTCGGGGCAACTATGCCACCGGAAGATACGCCGCAGGTTCGCGCCATAAGATGGTGACCATCTGATGGTCAATCTCCACGGCACACTACTCCTTTGGATCCCTGAAGTGTATTCCGCTCCTATCGCGTATTCACGTTTCTTGAGTTATGAAAAAGTTACCGATAATAAGCTCCGACGGGGAAGAAGCGGAAAGCTCGAAACAAAATAGTCAGACTAACATGAGTCTGCTTAACCTCAGCGTGAGCAATGCTCGTCGAG
>NW_003217172.1:0-899 GCF_000006405.1 Perkinsus marinus ATCC 50983 | reverse complement strand
CACTAGAATTGATAGGCTAAACTTACTCTTCTCTGTATCACAGCAGAGCATGACCCGATCCACTTCAGAGTCGTTGAGAATCTACAAAACAGTTATTTTCGAGGTAACCAGATTCAACAACACTTCGCTCATTCACACATTCCTAAACATGATAAGAATTAAGAAGCTATCACAAGTATAATCCTCTTATATCATACCAAGTCGTGACAAAGAGTCAAAACCAAGATCATGGTTCATCGTGAGTAATCAATACGCCCCTATAAATCGAGAAATTGCCATTCACAACTGACACTTACACCGTAGCTATCGAGATCCTCTCTGATGGTCTTCCACAACTCGAGACGTGAAAGAATTCCCTTCTGGGCTTTCTCTGACTGTCGTCGGAAAGGCCAAGTGATATCTTACAAGTTATCAGCATAATACGAGTGATTCCGGTGCATAGACGAGTGATATCACTGATACTGCTCGGAAAGGGCAGACGAAAGACCCACCCTGAGGGAATCTGTCCCGAAGTAATGTCCCCACAATTGAAAGAATCTCTGAATCAGTTCGCTCGACTCCTGAAATCAGTCAGAGCGCAGTACTCATCACATCAGAAGTATTCAGAGACAGCGAATTGCCTCATTTTGACAACCAATTCAGTTATCAAAATGAGGCTGTTTGTTGTGAAACGTTTCGCTTCAAAAAGCAGTTATAGGTGGAGCCGAAACGTGGTCGTGTGGCATATAAGTCAGGGAGCTTCAATGAAAATGTACTCAGGTATCGGCCTGATGCCTGAATGATTATACGCTGCCTACCTATACAAGGGGATTTATCACGGAATCTAGAATGTAATGAGGATGGCGATACATCGACGGAGCTATCAGCACGGAACATTGGCGAGACCGCTCTGATTCTCG
>NW_003206767.1:0-1648 GCF_000006405.1 Perkinsus marinus ATCC 50983 | reverse complement strand
ACATCCGGAGATGTGGTTACTTCCGAGGGAGCTGCTGCGCTGGTCGTTTGTGCAACAGTGGTAGGCTCGACAGGAGCGTCGGTAGTAACATCAGCCGCATCGGTTGTAGTTACAGTTCCGGTAGTGTCGACAGCAACAGAAGTGGCCGTATTGGTTTCTTCGGGGGCGGCAGTTGTGCCGTCCTGAATTGTGGTGGTCTCAGTGACTTCATCGGTGGCTTCATTTGGAGTAGTGGTAACTGGAGCAGCCTCGCAAGTGCATGGCGCATTGGATGAATGGCAGGTGCTTGGTGTAGCCCAGTACTTGCAGTAGGAGCCAGGAGTATCCGAGGCACAGCCAGCGTCACAATTACGGGGGGCTTCAGTTGTTCCACCCGACCCGCAGGAACAAGGGACGTTGGAGCCAAAGCACCTGCTGGGGGTCTGCCAGTACTTACAATACGACCCGGGATAGGTGACGGCACACTCGGCATCGCACTCGGTGGTGTTACCCATCACGTATGTGATGCCCTGAAGAACACTGAGACCAACGATGACGAGGGGGAAGGAACGGATAGTCATCTTCCACGAATGTGAATAAACTGCGGGAAGTGCGGAGCTAGACTGGACCTGTGAGGGCCTATGCCAACCCCATAGACTGATGCTAATTAGGCAAACAGTTCAAGCCTTAAATGACCAATGATGTTCGTTCGCTGTAGCTAAACAATAGTGCGCCCGATGTCTATCTCGCCTAATCGTTTCACAAGATGCTGCATCTTATACAGTGTGGTGCGCGGTGCGTTCTCAGCCACTCTTCTTCCGAGAAGTTTGGTCGACTTCTCGCAAGCACCGTTTTGACCGATTAGACATCTCCTGGTTCGAGTCTGCGGCTCGTTCTGATGGCCAAGGCGAATGTGATGATCATGCAGGGCAATCGCTCGTCGCCGCTCACTACCAACGCTTAGGGGAATATATTTCAGATTACAACGGGTTGTGTAACCTGCAACGATCGGGCTTCGTGTACGTCTTCTAACTCTGCGTGGCTGTAGCGCACAGTTCATGACTCCTCATCGGGTCATACTGGAACTTCCTCGTTGTCCAATCCATCTGAAACCGCTGTCAAGGCAAATCTCAAAATAATTACTCAGCTGGATAAACCTTATTGGCTGGGCGGCTGGGCATCTACACAGCACGGTGCTGTCAGCACCACAATTGGCTTGATTCCCATAGGGAGCTACGCGAGTAACAAGCTCGCCCTCCGATTGCAGCCACCCTGATGCTTGCTCGGCGTCACACATGTCAAGCTTGATAAGAACACATTGAGCTGTCAAGGATACATCAGAGGTTCTAGGATATCCAACCTCTGTACTTGAACTCACTATCAACGAAATTGTCAGTATATCAGCAATCGGAATTCAGACCCTAGAGGATCAACATGAGCTCATGCTACTAGCATGATGCTAGAGCGTGAGCGAGTACACCCACCGCTGTCAGTCTGGCGCGGCTTGCCCGCCTTCGCTCGTCTGTCTCGAACGCTCAGGTAGCTCTGGTGCACTCCAGATAGGTTTCATATTTGGGTGTATCGTCGATGCTCTCGTGATGTTGGGGCTCAACGTATCCTTCAACGCAACTCGGGCAGATAAACACTTATACACTCGTTATCAAGACAT
>NW_003202296.1:0-1173 GCF_000006405.1 Perkinsus marinus ATCC 50983 | reverse complement strand
CTCACGTTATAAGCGAAAAACACCATATGTGTTTACGCGTTTTTCGCTTGTGAAATGTAGAATGAGTTTTCGCTAGTATTTTGCATATCACGGGTGAAATTCTATTATCTCTTTAGAATTATCATCCATTTTGAGCACATATAATACTCATTCAGTTTACTCACCATAACACAAGGCGTTTCATAAACACAGTGGAGGTACAGGTCACCTGCTACTACCGCTTCCAGTGTAAAAACGACAATCAATGAAAAAGTACAACTTTTCATCGACTTCAGTGCTTACAAAAAATTGCACGCATGCACATGATGCAATACGCGACCAACAACAATGATACAAAATTTGTCCGAAACACGACTCAAACACGGGCGGTAACCGTTGGCTCGCAGTAATCATTATCATCATCATCATCATATTCAGAAGTCTCTTTCTCAGTTTCCTCAGAATCTTCGTCCGAATTTCGCCTACCTTTCCGAATTAACTTCGTAAAAAGATGTACAGAAAAACCTGAAAAAAACATAAAATTTCCCTTTTTTACCAAAATTTCCCTACAACCAACGAACGCTATAAAACCATAACGCCCTCCAACTTCCCCTGTCCACCACCAGAAACCGATCAAAAGTATACCACTCCAGAGACCAGTGAGAAATATAGAAATATTTTCCGACAAAATTGGCGCTTCTTTTATGATGATCAAACTGTATGATCCGGGACAGGCCGCTGAGGAACTCATACCTGAAAAACGAAAAATCACAAAAAAAATTATCATTCATAGCTCACCAACGAATGAACCCGTCCATATGAAAAACATGAGAGGGTTTGAAGTGGGAGGGAGGAAAACACCAGCAGCTAAGGAAACCATAGAGGATGCCACTGTAGGAGATAGATGCTTGTTATAGTGATGATGCAACCACAGAGTGAGTGACTGAAAAATGTGAAACATGCATCACTAAAACGGCGGAGCGAAGCTATCTTACACTGGCTGATGCACAAGCGAGGACGTAGCAAAGCGTCACCACCGTTGAGACGATGATGTTCCCATCAGCACGCGAGCGAAACCAAAAATCAACCCTGAGGGAAATTGTGGAAAAACTGGAAATGAAAACTCAGGAAATTTTTTACCAGGATTTACACCATGTTCTGGGTCAAGGCTTGTAGACGTCCATGTGCCGTCAC
>NW_003210823.1:0-540 GCF_000006405.1 Perkinsus marinus ATCC 50983 | reverse complement strand
ACATCAACTCTTGCGCCCTTCACGTAAAACGGGCTATACCACCGAGCTAGGAAAATTCCCAAGTCCTTACTTTCTCCCCGAATTGGGCCCGTGGTAGAGCTACCTCCATCACGCACCTGTCGTACAAGAAGCTGTAATGCTGTTGCTGTGCAATTGATTGTTACCTTCTCTTGAATAGCAATGAATGTACTGAGATCATAACACTTCTCCTCTTCAATCTTCACCATTCTAATACGCCCAATAGCCGAAACACTAGACTGAACCTAAACGTGTAATCACTTACGCAAAGGTCACAGTATCTTCAACTTACCTCCAACATCGCCCTCGCGAACCGAGGCTGGGCCATCAAGAGGCTCTCCGAGAGCTTCTTTCTAGTCGATGTGAACCTTCTAAGTCGTGCCTGAGCAGTGTCATCGTAGGAACAGCTACTCCCACAACAACCCTTTCAAAAGGTTTCTTGTGCGTGCGGCTGCTTAGGTCGTCCCCAAACAACATGCATTCGATGAGGATATGCATTTCCGTTATCTCCACTGTTCTTTT
>NW_003212241.1:0-573 GCF_000006405.1 Perkinsus marinus ATCC 50983 | reverse complement strand
TTGGTTACTAGAACTTCTAGTCTAGAAGACAATGTTGGCCGCCCCATGGACTGCCGTGACGAAAGTTTTCGACAACCCCCTTATTCGAGAAAAAATGAAACGAAGGAATGCAACAATCAAAGGATCAATCAAGTAATGCTCAACGACAGCTCTAATCACCGAGCGTTGCGTTACAAACTTACCTTTAGAAAGCGCGCTTGTTCAGCCGCTGAACTTTAGCGCACGCCCTGGTCTCCTCCAGTGTGGATATCTCCAATATCTTGTAACGCTTTCAATTTCAATCAAGCTATGAAACATGATTAGTGAGTGCAAATCATCTGCTAGTAGCCCGACCGAGTAAGACAGTGACGCTCAGGCCTGCCAAACCTGGCAGGCCAAGCGAAAAAATTTATTTTTCAATATTTTTCCGTATTTTTCCTTCATTTTTCCTTCAAATTTCAAATTTCCTTCCGAAGGAAATAATTTTTCTATTTTTCCTTCCGCGTGCCACCCTAGCTTGTATCAAACGGGACTTCGAAATTTGAAGTTAGAATATACATTATCGCTGGATGGCCATTATAGGGGTTGTAGGGG
>NW_003200011.1:0-3230 GCF_000006405.1 Perkinsus marinus ATCC 50983 | reverse complement strand
TCTCATCCACTGATGATAAACTCTTATTGCTGGACATATTGTAAATGGGGTGTAGAAACTGATCCACATTTCTCCTTCTTAAACTTCTTCGACTCCAACGCTATGGGATACTACCGCTTTCCTTCAATATGTACAAGCGGCTTCGTCACACGTCTACTGTTCTAAGCCTTTTATAAATATGCTTCGACGAAAATCCATAATCGATTACCAGGGCGCGCGCTACCGCCGACGCAAGATTCTCAAAGCCCTACTCTGAACCCAAGGACACCTTGCGAGACTGCAGTAATGCATGATGAAATAAATCTATCTAGTAGAGAGGTCACCGCACCACCCTGGTTTATCACGCCGGCTCCGCCTCGATCTTCGTAACGTGTTTCTGTACATACTTTTGCATAGTGCACATGTTCACCACTGGCACCGGAATAATACGCCCTAACCAATAGGTTCTATTCGAGCAACTAAAGTAGACTTCTTGCCTAGAACGGCATCAGGCTTAATATTCCTCTTGTCCGTCGTTTCTTGCAGATTGTGGGATTTGATATATACCCATCTACCAAACAGTGGCCCTTCAACAGCCGTATACAAACTCACAGTTTCTTATTGACATCAACACGGCTCGCCTTAAGTACCCCAACGATGGTGGTCAATTCAGGAGAGAGGGCACACAGCTGATGGATGCCAGTATCTGCTTATGGTTCATCACAGTTCCTCATTGCCTTCAATGACCTCACTATGTGGTCCTTCCTTCATCACACGATGCTGCTTCTTACGCCTAGTCTTCTTACCTTTTTCCTGTCCACCAGGGGGGCTACCCACAACAGCGTTGAAGCGGGCCTAAGTTGAACCATGTCAACTACGACCATTGTAGAGCTCTACGCACCTGAACTAGGTTGAGCACTGAGGAGCTTCCCTCCAATCCTGAGCAGGCCGCGATCGAAGAGTCTGGTCAGCATAGGCGAACAGAGCTGAAATATGCCTAGACGCATATGAATGACCGCGCGCCACAAAACTCTCCGTATAGCAAAGTAATAGGTGTTGTGATCTCTAGCTCGAACACTGCGTTCGACAAGCCCTAAAACCACTATCGATTGGGCCTTTATCAGCACCAACAGCCGAGCAAAGGGACGGAACAGTCACTGATGCGCACGTGTGTACGCGTGCCAATTTCCATACCACTCCAATCACAAATTAAAAAACTCGGCACCTCTTCCACGACGTAACATACGTTATGGTAAATACGGATAACAGGAACAGTAACGTATATCCTCAGTGCTTCCATATTTTAACAACCTTATCGCGACCAGCGCTGACCACTCGGGCACCATCTCCACTCCAATCCACCGCGAAGACCTCATCAGCGTGACCGGGCAGGTCCTCCTTCAGCTTCCTCTTGCCAGCATCCCAGACCTGACCACAACAGCATCGTGCTGGTCATACGATACGCTCAGTCCCCCATAGTGTTGGAGGAATATATCCTCGCTTTCCTCAGCTGAGCAAACGAGTTTCCGAAGCTAATATTAGAACAGGAGTGTACAGAAACCCACAAGAATTCCCCAAAATTTTCATATTCTCGATCACACGTGTAGTTGACCATGAGCATATTCCCCCCCCCATTGACCCCCCTCACCTTCACAGTGGAATCCTTAGAGCCAGAAACAAGCATACGACTATCGGCTGACCATGACACCATATAAACATCAGCAACATGACCACGTAGAGCACAGATGAACCTACAGTTGGAAGTGCCAATGCCAGGGTGGCAGAGCTTAGAGTACTACTTTCCTGTTACGCCATCCCATAGGCGCACGGACTTGTCGAAACTAGCGCTGGCGATCATACGGCCATCGGGGCTGAACTGGACATTATTCACCACCTTCTGATGGCCCGTCAAACGACATAAGGGTTTCTTGCCTGAACATGGTGACCAATTTCGTGGCGCGTGACGAAAATCGACACCAACACTTACTGTCCATGCTCCAGAGAAACATTGTGAAATCATCACTACCCGATAGGATCCTCTCACCCACACCTCCTGTTTGCTTAATCATCTTGTTATACCTTCACAGAGTATATACTAATAATGTTAATACTGTAACAAACATATATTATTTTTACAAATTCATCTTGTATTAACATATACGTATAATGTACCATCATTTCAAAATAGATTCATATATTCCTTAACATATATATTGGAGGTTCACCCTAGTGATATGAAAAACCCCAGTGAAAAACATATTTCGAGACTACTGCATACCACCGCGAATATCGCTTTTTTTCACAGAGTATTACGTCACTGCACGTAAAACGGGTTGAGCTCCATCGTACTATAGTACTATATATATTATATTAAGATTATTAATATCAAGCTCTGACATGTCAACAGCACCTTTGCAAGGCCCTCTCCTTGAGCTCAGGCACAGTTGTCTCAGCCGTAGCCGGTTGGTCCTTCTCACCAAAGCAACCAGTCTTCAACGTGACATAGTCCTGATGCGCAGTTGAAAGCTCATAGACCCTCACCCACGTACCGTATTGCAACACACTGTGTTGACCCAATGAGCATGACCTTTGAACTCCCTTAACATGCGACCGTCCTTCGTCGACCAAGCCTGGCAAACATAATCATAACCACTATTCACAATCAGTGTTGACAAAAAATGTTCACAAGCTCAGGAGTTTCCTCAACAAAAAGGGTTGACGAAAGAATTCGCATGGAGGTGTACAAGAACCAACAGGACTATCCCAAAATTTCCTCAGAATTTCCACATTGTCACCAACCCATGTGGTTGACCATGTGCATATTTTCCAACACTGCTCATCACGATCAATTCCACTACCTTCAACATGCGGTCACGACTGCCAGATATTATATAGTCTTCTCCTGTCCACCGTAAACACGTCACCGGTGCTGTGTGAGACGTAAGGACATACTTTACAGTGTAGTTCGCACCTAAACACAATCCTACCACACTCCCTCGTGCTACTACTGTTACTACCATCCCAAACCCTTATGCTCATGTCCTTTGACCCAGTAGCGATATTGGGCACTAACTGTCCATCACTCAGTAGATGGAAAGGCTGCCAAGTCCCACATGTGATAGGCCCAGTATGACCTACAATGATACTGCTACTCCTCTAGCACGCATGCACAAACCTACCCTTCAACGTTCCTAACTTCTGGCCCTTGGCCCCGTCCCAAACAATAGCAGTCTTGTCCATACCAGCCGACA
>NW_003212261.1:0-1189 GCF_000006405.1 Perkinsus marinus ATCC 50983 | reverse complement strand
AATCCACAATCTCAGTCCCAAAGTCGAGTCAGATTTTCTTGAATAATGCAAATGCAGATTTCATCAAACTCAATCTAATTGATTGATTTATAGATACGTTAGCTTCATCGCAACTGCTAGAAATCAGCATCGAGATGAAATGAACTCCGTAGCTAAGCTACGGTGGCTTACAGGTCCATTAGTGAAAATCTCTTGCTTGATATTCTGGGGGATCGCTGGTAGACGGCCAAAGCTCTTAGCACGGTGAAGATCTCTGATATAGAGTGAATATGAAGTCTCCATCTGGTGTGCTCCTACTGCTGAAGGCTGGTCTTGTATGCTTTATTGGTGCATTTAGTTTGGCATGCAGGAGAGGAGTAACCCGCCTACGACTAGAGAATCCACCACCATGTGATGACGCCACTCGGAACCCTATGTTACACTTACTGCCGGACATGCGGGATATCTGCTGGCCGCCGAGCGTACATGATTGCACTTCGGGAATGGATACGGCCAGCAGCCATCAGCGCTACTCAGTTGCCTGGCCGGTTTGAATTCATCACCTACGAAGGCTACGAGTGATGCTAATCCGAAGAGGAGTCGATGCCGGTCTCAAACTCACCCAACTTGAGTGATCTGAGTTGAATATTCTTACCAGTAACAATG
Organism: Perkinsus marinus ATCC 50983; assembly: GCF_000006405.1. Classification (NCBI taxonomy): domain Eukaryota; phylum Perkinsozoa; order Perkinsida; family Perkinsidae; genus Perkinsus; species Perkinsus marinus. Next base: position 544 of record NW_003212261.1, on the reverse strand, counting down.
CCATGATTTTTCAGGAAGTTCAGACCTTCAAGCAGGTTGCCACCCTGACAGCCCTTCGCTCTGAAGATGAAGTAAATCTTAGCTGTCATTCAGAGAACGCATTGCCATCGTCCGTGGTTGAATGCATTTCTCTCACTTGGGACATCCATTAGCAGGATTGCAGCATGAAGTGAAGTAACCGACAGATAGGATATCTCTGAAGCTACCGCCGGACTTGATGCACACACGATCATTGAGCATTCCGGTTGAGCTTACAGTCCAGCAGTTGTGACAAGCACTTTGATCTCTGAAAGATGGACCTCCATCCAGGAACTACCATAACAGCAGTAGAGAGGACTACCTCACATGCCCAATGACTCCAGCACAAGAGGCAAACTTCTGCCGAGCGTCGAAGTTACTTGGTAAGTCCGTCAATTCCGGCTTTGTGGGTCCGAGGAGGCGAGTTTCGTCATCAGAAGTAGAAGAGGGCTTCGGACCGTTGGGACACCCAGTAGGGACATCTTTGATTGACATACCTGTCGAATAGTAGCACTGGTTCTCGACT
>NW_003210291.1:0-1414 GCF_000006405.1 Perkinsus marinus ATCC 50983 | reverse complement strand
AGCCCGACTTGGACAATGGAGGAACTCCTATCACAGCTTGGATCATTGAGCGCGACGACGGCACTGCTGATCTCAACACTTACTCTAATACGGTGTTCTCCCAAATACATCGACTTGAGGCATTCGGATCGCGAATGTCTTTCGTGGACTTGCCCCGAGTAGAAGAGGCTACCGGTTGGTGTCCTTCCTGTCCAGTGCGGTACCGCTACAGAGTGCGGCCCGTGAACATGGCCGGGGAGTCGAGATGGGCCTCGGCTATCCATGATGCTTGGATGGTTCCTACACCGGACCAGCCGTCCGCATCTCTAGTCCATGACGTCAATGGTGGTCCCTGTCTTATCCTGGCATGGACCGACACCCCCCACGTCGAGTTCTATCAGGTGACACTTCACTTCTTTCAGAATCCCCCTGCATGCTTCTATCAGATACGAGGGGGGAGCTCCGACTTGAGCGACTTGGGAGAATCGTCCGAGTCGATTCTCGTGAATAATACGCAAGCCCTTCAGTGGACCTTCTGCCCGAGCAACCAGTCTCTGGGAAAGCGCTACATGTTCTCGGTAGGCGTTAGCATATCCTCAACTCCGTTTCCTGTCTATCGTACGACGGAACCGTCGAAACGCCTTGTTGAAGTTGGGCCCTAGCAGACCTATCAGATACGTGGTGTGAATCTCGCCGGGAATGGAGGCCCGTGGAGTCCGTACGTTGCCGGATTCGCAGCAGGTGTTCCTTCCCCATGCACTCAGCTGCATTTAGTTGACGCTGATTGCTATCGTGGAGCCAATATCACCAATCGTTGCAATACTCTTGACTTTGATATTCCGCCCAACACCAACGCGGCGAATACCACGACATGCAATAAGCTCGCCTGGCAGCCTTCTGAAGATGACGGTGGATGCGGCTTAGTGGCGTATCAAGTGTTCCGTGAGGGTTCCCTCATTGCTGAGGTTCCAGGAAGCAACATTCACTTTAGTGACTTGGACACTAGTCTTGTCTGTGGTCAAGAATACAACTATGCTATCCGAGCGCTCAACTGTAGGGGAGATGAGAGCAGTCCATTGGTGAACGTCACCGTTCGGCAAGGCGCCAGTCCATTGCCCCTATGTAGAGACTTCGTTGAATCTGCGGAAGGTTGGGTCTGTGATGGTAACGGTCTCTCGGCCAAGCCTGCTTCTACAACGTCGCTGAACTACAGTTGGCCGCGCTTGGGTTCCGCCGTATCGCTCCGAGAAGATTGGCAGTCGGGTTTCGCTGTCAATGAGAGTATCCTGGGTTATATCTTATCGCATGACGATGGTCTTATGGGGAACATGGAAGTCGTCTATGATGGAGTTGGCTGGCCTTCACGAACGTTCTATATTCAGAAGAATCTGACCCCTGGGCTGACGTACAGGGCAACTGTTAGGGCTGTCACTAC
>NW_003208634.1:0-5386 GCF_000006405.1 Perkinsus marinus ATCC 50983 | reverse complement strand
ACGGGAGATGAGCAGACCAAACTGAACAGCGAGTCTGTATGATCAAAGCTACCCAGAGTATGATTGTGGTGTCTATGCGCACTGGATATCGGCAATCTCTGGCTCGGGCTTACAGTAGGTGAAGTGATCGTTGAAAACTCAGTTTGTGTTCCGGAATACATTTGTCCGGACGTAACCCTCGTAAAGTACGGTCTACTGACATCCCCATCATGGGGACCCCATGTTGTGCTCAAGTTCAATGCTCCACTAAAGACTACTCAGGAGAGAGGCCCTCCATGGGAAGGTACCTACTGGAGTCCAGTAACTGGACTTTCTGCCTCAGAGTTGCCCACTACTCGAGATATAACAGGTACGTTACGTACCGTACGTACTACGCGAGAAGTTGCGATCGGCTCGCTATTCGCGAGTCGCTTATGCAGGTGAATCAATTCCAACGCGCATGCATGCTAGACTTCCGCATACATGGCACGCAAACGAGGCACTGACTCGGACAGGCCAATTCCACCGCCTTCCCAACTTGAACGAAATCTTCCCCTTTACGTGCGTGAAACCGTGCGCCATGCCATGCGATGACACCGCAAAATCAATGGTGAGTTGCCATACGAAACTTATGATCCAGTCTAGTGTACCGAAGTAGAAGTGGTAGTAAGTACTGTACGGGTCAAGATCTCAGCCTAAACTATCCGCTTAAGCATCGCCGACTAATGTACGCCTACGGCGCTTCAATAAAGACAATCTAGGCTCAACGCTCGGTGCTGCCTGTCCTGGTATCAGAGCTCTCGACTCACCACTGTTTTCAGGCACCTCAACCGTAGAACATTTCGCCGAAACCTCGAGCTCACCCGACACCGCTGAATTTTTGGTTTGTTTCCTCCTCGCTTTCGCCTTCGCCTTCGCTTTCGCTTTTGCTTTCGGTCTTCCTTTCGGCCGCCCTTTTGCCTTCGCTCTGGGTTTGACTATGGGCTCCTGGTCAACTTCGGGGCATACAACCGTAAGATCCAAGCTGTTCTTTTCGCTTCGCTCCGCTAGAGCCTGAATCCTCGATGACCTCCGACGCTCATGCACTGCAAGATTCGCTCGGAACCCAACTGCGGACCCGAGAAGACTTATTCGCTCGGACCTGAACACCATAAAATCTTCCACCGATCAATGCGAACGATAACCAGTGTAGAAAAATATGCACACATGGTCAGCTACATATGTTGGTGACAATACGAATATTCTGAGGAAATTTTGGTAAATCCTTGTTGGTTTCCGAACACTTACATATGCCGATATAATACACGATGCCGTATATAAACTCCTTCAATGAATTAGGAAGCTCTCGAGCTCAACCGAGGAAAGCAAACATATATCCGACACTGACAATAACTCCGAAGCACACGCCTGATTAACTGAACCTTCGAAGGACGGCGAGGGTTATCTCACCCAGCAGTTGAGGGCCGTGCGACTATTCCCCTCCTCGGCACGATGTCGTCGTTCTCTTGTCTACACGTGCTGAGCACAGCGGCACTCCTCCGCTGCGGTGCATTCTGTTCGGCGACCGTTATTCGACTGGTCACGGCAGCTCTCGGTGGCGTCATTGGTGTACTCACTCCTATCCTGCTGCTGCTCTGCAGAGCCTTGAATCCTAGAAAAGCAAACAGCATTTCCGCTCGCACCATGGAGAATATCGACCGACGTTCCGCCCATGCTGCCTCTATCTGATCCAAGCGAGCCTTCGTTTGCTCACAGGTCAACTCGATGCTTTTCAACCGTTCGAGCTCTCCGATAACATACTGTTGCGAGGTACTTGTACGCAGAGCCTCGATTTCAACACCTATTATAACGTGTCACCAAAACTAAACCAACCTACCATAACGTGTCGACTAACCTAGAGCTTTCAGACGCAGATGTAACCCTTCTTGAGCCGACTTGAATTCAGATCGAAGCTCCTCACTGCTAGCCGCTACCGTCTTAGCGATGGAGGCCTCCAACTTCGCTGATTCCTCAGCTATCGCTCCAGCGACGATCTCCTACCAGAACGGAATCTAGTGACACCCCACAAGGCTCACGCATACACGAGCGGTTGTTTCGAATCCCTCCTTGAGTTCATCTCGTGTCTCTCCCAATCTTTGGTCGATGAAATCCCGCGACTCGTTCACCGCGTCAATGACTTGGGACGTGGAAATGTCGGTAGACGCTTGACTCAGGCCTGAGTGCCTCTGATACACTCTTGTCGGATACAATTGTGTTAGCGCTAAGAGCAGTGTCGCAAAGTCAGGCTAACGGAAATATAAGTCCTCCCGAACGAAACTATCTACAGTCTTGGGCTAGACAAACAACATTTCAGTCTACCATATTTTCAAGCTACTCTCACACGAGGTGCGCTGAAGCGACAAGACTAAATCGAGGCGGTCAACGATCAAATCATGCCGAGTGCCAATAAGTAAGCTAATCGGTTGGTCCCTTACTTATATCCTGCCCTTTCTCGCTGGATTCAGCAGGCACGCCTTCAAAACTCACGCGCATCTCTCTGCATGCTGACATCTGAGCATGTTGACACCATGATCGGCTGGTCACCGCTCAACGACTCTCGAACTGCCACCCTTATTCAAGTTCCGCCTACCTGCGTTCCCATATCGAGCATCATCGGACCACTCTCACCCGATATCTCATCGACGTTCATCGTCATCGAGTCATTAGTTTTCTGCGTTGAACCCGGTACCTGCACCGTAGCCTTCCACAGCCCTTTCCTCGCGAAGGTGCCACCTCCGACAGCAACCTCAGACCAGGTTTCCTCTCGTGCCTCGGCGACGGAGGGAGAGTCGGCGGTATAGTTTCAGTAACGCTTGGAGTAGGCTCAGCTGAAAGAGCTGACTGTTCTAATAGCAGTAGACATGCTGTACCCTCCAGTGACAAAGTAGGGCCAGGATTGGTCGATGCGAGCTGTGTTGACTCTATTGCTTGCGACTGTGATAAGCCCATCAGATGCCCTATTGTTAAGCGTCGTTTCGGCGGCGGGTCAGCGACAGTCGATGCCCCCTACAGGAATATTGTTCATCATGACCCCCTAGTCTTTTCCACATCCTGTCCTTATGACCCACCTCATTCTTCTGCGTAAGGCTGGTCAATCGACATGCTTTCAGTGTTGAGGAGGCCACCGAGCCTCGATCTCCTCCTGTCTGTTGCTGCTGCCACACCCCTCCACCATTCAGCTGAGAAAGACTGCCCAAAGAACTCTGGCTCGTCCTGAGAGATGACTGAATCGCCTCCTATTGAAATCAGTGAACTCACTTTCGAGCCACTCCGCCTTGTAGCGCTAGAGAGCCGCCATAGCGTCTGATAGTGTCACGTAGGCCCTGTCCACGCTGGGGCTCTCGACCTTGACTCAAGGAAGGAATGCGGTTGCCTCCAAAGCCCGTGAACATTATCGTGCAACTTATGGAAAGGTTCTCAGCGATGTTCGTTGACTTATGCTTCCACACTGTTATTGACCGGACTACGGAACACAACAGCCGGTGCGAGAGATGAGGTTATGCATGCGTACTGAATGCACAGTGAATTGTTGAATAGTCACGATGGCTACGACCAATGGTAACAGGTCAAGGCGTCATTATCGCTATCATCAGTAGCCGAAGAAAGGAGCGATTCTAGCCACGATGATAGCAACAGTAATGCTGGTCAGAAGAGCCTTCGTCGAAAAGCCACTCGAGTTAGCCGATGCTGAGCTCGATTGCTTTACCTGAAGATAAGTAACAAGCGTAGGCAGGAGGGGGGAACTCACAGTCTCGATCTCCTGTTCTAATCTTTTCTTATCCTTCTCCACGCTGAGAGTGTACTGAATGAGCTCATCATACTTAGCACGCAGGTCGTCTTTAGTCTCAGTGGAGCCCTCAGTGGTAGTAGTGTCACCACCACCAGTTGAGGCCTTGAACGTGACACGTATCTTCTGTTCCTCTATGTCGTCTTTACTGAGCTTGCTCCAGTCCTCGCGCTCAAGGGGTCTGCCGGACTTGGAAACAGCAGTCTGGATGAGGAAGCGATCGTGTTGATCGATAGAAGAGTCCCCCGTCTGGGGCTGTAGTATGATCTGAATGTCAGCCGACTCGCCTGGGCTCAGCAGACCACTCGAAGGACGGACAAGGTACTTGCGAGGAGCCGTCGTTTTGATTTTATACGCGACACTGTACTTCTTGTTATTGTTGTTGTCAAGCCTCAGTATGGTTGTAACAGGCTGAGAGGGTCTGATGGGGAACTGAATCTCCCCAGGCTTCACAGTGACAAGCGTGGTGGCCATTATGTTGTGAAATCAACAACTGTAATAGACTATTCGAGTACGGTGATTCTTGCCAATCTTGCGCTGACTTGCATTTTCTCAATTTTTGGATACTTGTTCTTGCTAGTGCGACTTATAAATCCTCTCCAGTAGTCTCGCTGCAATTCGACAGCGCAAATCTGACTTGTATGGTATGACTTTGCTAGAAGTGTTTTTCAGATTGGGAGCATTCGTAAATCACTAATCCTAAGGTCAGAAGTTGCTGCGTTGCGTTACTGATTCGTAGCATTGAGCGGTACTAACATTGAGCACTGCCGCTCAGTGCTACGGGATCGTGATTTGCGCAATAACAGTGCTGATAGGAACGATTGTCGCTTAAGCGTAGTTCTAGTGAAATGGCAAGATGGTGACCTAGTTAGTATCTTTCACAGAGTCAACCTTGGATATTCGTCGTGGAGTATGTCCATTTGAAAAGTACTGGGAGAATGGTATGTTTGCTGTATGTTTGCTGTGATAGTGTATACATAGGAGTTTTCAGTGGATAAATTTAATGCATGTAAATGTATGGCCTATTCCTACCGAGACTGATCGCACTCTGTTGGCTTTGGCGAAACTAGATAGGGGCGACAATGAAGACGATGAAGTTCCTGATGAACTTATGACGGTCGTCTGGACTTACGCCAGGCCACTTCTGGCAGGCTTTCACCGAACTCGTAGGGATCCTGCAAGGAATATAAGGAGGTGTTTGAGAGTACCAGATGGGAGCGGGTTGCTGCTATTGAAGGCTATCGCCACTGTCGATGGACATAGCCCCTTGCCTGAGTGGATTTGTAGGGTTAATCTATTGACTCCCTGTGGGAAGATGCGGACTTGCTTGGGCTGGAGGCTCAGACTGAGTCCATTGGATGTGGCGTGTATAGCCCCTGATCATAGTGTTGTATTTGCCAAGAGCTCAGGGGTGTATCGATACTCCTCTGAATGGGACCAGGAAGAGCTACTACTGTCAGGCGGTCGGTCGAGGTTCTTCTGTTTAACAGCTGGCACGGACTGTGTCTATGGGCCTTTGGGGGCCCTTCATGATCGCCCGTCTTGATATGAGCGGTCATAATGAGGTTGTCTGCCGTACTA
>NW_003208831.1:0-1368 GCF_000006405.1 Perkinsus marinus ATCC 50983 | reverse complement strand
GGTAGTGTTCGGGTGGTAGGAGTGACCGCTTTAGACAACTGATTCATCATCACAGGGCTAGTGCAGGATTTGCATCAACCTCTTCATACTGGCTTCGGAGCTGATAATCATGGCCGCAGGATCAGCGTACAGTATCATGATGATCCTAGCACCAATTTGTATGACTTCTGGGAGCGTGATGTAATATACGGTAATGGGTAGACTGACTATACTTTGTCGTGCTTACTGCTGCTAGATCTCCTCGGCTGTTAACCTTGATACGCAACTTGTTCTGGATGCATATAACACTGAGTTGGATAAGCTAGTCCTAAACGGTGGGTATGGCATACAGCTAGTGAAGAAGATCTACAGCAAAGGTATTACTCGTGGGCATGCTGTACTGCTTTCGAAGGCTGTTGTCATTATAGGTATAGCTGAGTGGATAGCAGAATCCATGGAGATGTCGTGTAGTGATATCTATTCTGTGATTGCTGGTGGTAGAGGACGAGAGGTGCCTAGAACGTAATGTCTAAGAATGAGCCCTATTCTTGATGCATAATGGTGAAGTCTATAGGTACCAGATAGATGATGAAGTCCATGCGAAATGGCGTGACCTAGCGACCAAACAAGTGGTGAAGGCCGCTGCAAGGTCAGCTGTTGTACTGCATGGAATTGCTGTACATGTAGGATTCGTTCTATTATCCGCCTATTATGATCCCTTCATCAGGCACGATACTACCACCCTGAGATCGTTGGTAGCATATCTAGATCGAATAAGATACAGCGTCATGGAGTTCGTGGCAATTGGATGCAAGCCCTTGCTAAGAACTTCATCATAGCCGCTGTTATAGTACCATCCATTGTGATATTCCTCAACTATCCACAGTAGCCATCCATACCCAGTGACCGCACATACTATAATCATATCTTCAGGTTCGTCAAGCGTTTCATGTCCAATAAAGACAACAGATCAGAATAGCCTTAGCTGACTTCCTATGGTGGAATTCTACTCCTTACATTCGGGTAGAGCAACAGCAGTGTTCTCGACTTTTGAATAACCATTCGGCAGTTACACTTTTGTTGTAATTTGAACCATCACTTACCTTACTTTTCCGTGTGGTTCCGATGATAGCTTTGCGTTGGGGATAATAGAGCCGAAGATTATACTTGACAACACAGTAGTTTTTAACCACATCCTTTCTTCTTCTTCTCCTCCTCCTTCTTTCTGGCTCCTACTAGGGGAAGTCTTAATCCTGTATTATTCCCTCATCATCAACGTCATCACTGTCTCTATCGACTACTAGTATACAATGAAGTTTGAGAAGCAGCTAAGACGTTACGCTATTGCAGAATGGGCTGATAACTACATAGACTATCGCCGACTCAAGA
>NW_003214022.1:0-1147 GCF_000006405.1 Perkinsus marinus ATCC 50983 | reverse complement strand
CCAAATGCCCGTGCGAACACTATTGACTCAACTTGGATCCGGGTTTGCTCCACTCGAAGCGAAGGTGGGTGAAAATCGTGAAGAAGTACTTCCGTCCTCGACTCGAGGACCTCGAGGGCTGGACAGAGATCCGCGAAGTCTCCGCGACTATCATCGTAGAAATTACAAGGGTCTCATGTCTCGAGGGGACTACGAATGCTTCAAACACTTTCCTTTCTGATGGTAGTAGTAGCTTCCTCTGGGCGAACTCGTGTCTTGTGATCCCGTGTTTGAAACACGGTGTTTCTGTTCAGTTACCACTGGTCCGTCTTGAGTGATGCCTGGATCTATTACAAGCGGCTAGCCACACGCGTAATGTCGTGTTACTGTTAAGTTCTGTTCTATTCCGAACGGCTAACCTTATAGGTGATATCGTGTTATCGTTGCATTAACGTAACGATAACACGGAGTAGGCTTCCCCGTCCGCTGACGATGGAAGTGCTCATGATATTTATAGAACAAACAACATCGCGGAAGAACTGCATGGGTCTCTGGGGAGGCATTTCGGGACCTCCCATCCGAATATTAGCCACTTCATAGTGGAACTTATAGAATATGGCAGCTTGGTGGTTAACATCAAGATAATCGCTTATTGATTTTACAATGCAGAGTAAGTTCACTGAGCCTAAGACTTGACATTCGATTTCAAAGCAGGTTGAGTTTGAGCATGGGAGGATCAGATTGATCCGATCAATAGACTATGTAACGTAGTTTGAGTAGTCATAGGTATATTTAGTTGTTTATATGTTATCATCTCTTATCATTATTATCATCTAATCTATGGCGGCAAGATTAGAAGAAAGTCTACTAGACGAACTCAAATGCTGTGTCGTGAACGAGTCTCTATATGACCGTTGCTCCCTACAGGGTATAGTCGGAGGAGTATATACTGGACACTCAGTTCTACAAGCGCGATTGTTGAGAGTGAGAGAATATGATGAAGACAGTCTGAGTTGGTATGTTTCAGCGTATTCTGTGACCAAACAGAGGGCCTCTGTCAGAGGCAGATGAATCGATCTAGTGGAGTATTCTATCGCTTCATGTTCTTTATGTGTTGTATGACTGGACGTATTTTTGGGATTAAACTTCCCTCAAAACACGAAGCTTC
>NW_003208466.1:60349-66279 GCF_000006405.1 Perkinsus marinus ATCC 50983 | reverse complement strand
CCTCTATCACTACTCCTATCAGCCCCCTCCCTCCCCCTGTGTAGGGACTGTGCTGCTGCTGCATCTTCTCGGTAGCGGCACTGCAGGGGCCGAGTACCCTCCAGTAGCCACACTAGGGGATACCACCGTTCGAACCATGCCAGGCGACTTACTCTGTGGGCGCTGGCCGACCTAAAGATGACCAGTAGAGAGGACGTATACCGCGCCGACCCCACCGTATTCGCTCGTTGCTCCTGCACTGGCGCGGGGGGCTTTTGGACTTCCTCCGCTCCGCTCAAGCCCAGGAAATTCCAAAAGGACATCAAAAATGATGAGAAAAAAACTACACATGATCACCACAAGTCACAACATACACAACTCTAGCAATCCTACTAGCAGGCAAGGACCATCGCCTAGTACTCACATCCATGATCGAGTGTATCGTGAAGATACGATAGAGCTCAAGCGGGATCTCATCACAACTGTAAAATAAGTTCCGTTCTGTCGTGCTAGTAGAAGTAGAACGGATCTATCAAAGACCTCATAATCGTCGGGTGATATACGTAAGCTCTCTGTCGTACGATGCCACACAACTGTTGCTATCACTTCCCTATGTCGGTGTTCCGAACACTCCTATCGACCACAGCTGCCCATCAGGACGGTCATCCCCACTATATCTCTCGGAGTGTCACTCCATGATGACGCAGATAATCCTGAGCTCTCCCACTGCATCTACCCCCCGAAGAAGGATATGCTCACTAGAGCCTACATAATGTACCATAACGCCTCGACGCCCTCCCCCCTAACCCTATAAGGATCTACGTTAGTAACCCACTCTACCCAAGGCATATATCGCAAAGGAAACTCATAGCATCAGCACCGTCAGCAGCAGTAGTAGTATATTAGAAGGCATCACCAGAGTCCAGTTGTGTTAAACAGTAACGTCATAGTCATCTCTACCCTTCTAGTACTCCTACGAAGTAGATCGCACTGCTTGGGCGAAGTGATACCTACTACGATTATAAAAACATCCTCACCAGGAATCGAACCAGGGACCTCCACCTGGCCACCCTTACATATTCCGCGTGAAGTGATCTCGATTCTTCGTTTGGAGGCTGTCCGTAACTCCCACCATCAGCTCCGAGAAACACTTTCCCACATATCTGGAGCGTTGAGGAATCGCAAGAGAGCAAGATTCCTCCTTCCCACCCAGCACTTACTGTTGACGTTCTTCCGTTGGCTGCTGCCTCACAATTAACTCCTGAGCTTGAGAATACGTATCTTTGTACCTGCGTGCAATAATACCCATACCATCTTTTCCCAACTCATCCAATCCACCAACTCACATCAATATCAACGCCAATATCGGTCTCGATATACTCCATGTAGAGTTGAATTCCCCCGCCATTATCAATTGTAACATCAGATTCAATACCCTACGTAGCTCGCCATCCACAGCCCCTCCGACCACCAACAGCCCATGCGTCACTCTGGCCACATCCTCTGCAGTAGCTGCCGTACCTATAACAATACTACCCAAACTCTTCCCAACCATCACATCCCTACCTCCCCCCACCGACGAGCCCACTCCCGTGTGAGCGATGTCATAAAAGAACGTACACAGGTTGTCAATACTGGCACAGCATTGCATGCAAACACTCGTGTCAAACGACGTCAGCCCTTCCTCCAACGCCCGAACGAGTCCAGCTAAACAGAAAAAAAACAGACACTAACCTTCAACCAATGCGCGCTCGCCCTGATGATCGATTAGCAATACCTAGATGCTCCGGCGACTCAGCAACTTCGCAAACTAACTTCGCATGGTTTCTCGTTGCCAATTCCAAGAACATGAAGAATCTGATGATAAGAAACTCCTCTGGAGAGTTTGACAAGGTTCGACGAAGCTTACGGTTTGAGGCACTTGAGGTAACTCATCAGATCTGCTATCGAAATCGACATGCACAACTTCAATGCCAATGACAGCGACATCGACAGCGAATTGTCATTATATCTACAACCATATACATAGTCCAACACGGCCGCGCTCCAACCTCCATCCCAAAGACCCATGGATCGAATCCCCCCACATCCATTATTACAGCTCAAACACGCCAAAGTTTGTATAGTTGCCGTGTAGGGCGTTGCTGAAGAGTTCCAACACACATCCGATCCCCTTATACTTCTCATGATAGATGTCTTTATATACCGGCTGAAATCAACAAGATAACCGACCACAACTATCGAGGGAGATGCGGAGTCCCAGGTTCGAGTCCTGCCACCGGCATTTTTCCGCTCACCCACCTGGCTCTGTTCACGTTGCAAGATTCTCTGACTATACGCCACTAATATCTTCGATGCCTCTCGGAATAGGAGGATTCCATTCGGCGAATTCTGGTCAAAGTTTATACGCTGCGCCTTGTTGTACACGAACTCGGCCACCTAAACAGAATATACTCGATAAACCATGCCAGAGCCAAGGCAAACATCGCGAGTTCGATTCCCGGCACGAACATTTTTATGTAATAAAAATAGAGAAAACTACACAGATATACGTATCACACAATGTCGAATGACGAGTCTAAACGTACTCCTGAGATAATAATGCAAGAACGCATAAGGACCGCAATTGAATATAGTGCCGCCAGCAGGAATCGAACCTGGGTCTTACGAATTTAAGGAGGGGCGTGGTGACATCCGGATCATCCCAATAGAAAGTGAGAGCCGCTGAAAAGACGGTTATTTTGCAGTTCTGCGGCTGCTTCGGATTGTCAACCAACCAGTTGAATAGAATCGTGTACCTGAGCAACGATTATACTTGCGCAAAATATTCCGTATTCGTGAATAAATCCCCCATTATTACATATCGTGCGATACACAAGCCTGACATATTCCTCTCAAATCTCTGCACAAACCAATTAGTGGCAACCTGAGCTGCTCACTGCGGAGTGCTGATCCATCCCCAGTGTTGGCGGCTTGCCACAGCTGCTCCAAAACCTATCACAACCACCGTCGCAAAAAATCCCAAAATTTTCCGAAATTTTACACTTTTTACCCGATATTGCGGCATCATGAAAGTATTGAAAGTCTCCAATGCCATCGTGCTCGTAGTACCGTCTCGACACTCCATGAACAATAGCTTACCAAGAGTCGCATAATACTGTGTTCCTGAGTGAAAAAACTCGTAACCGGATTTTTTCACCCCCCATATAATCGTTACGGTATCGTCCATATTTCGGTCCAGCATGGAGGAACCCCAAAGTCGCGCTCGCATGATTCGCCATCAAATGACGTACCTATACACATCACAACATTTACGCCTCCCATACAACCACAAAAAGATACTCCAACGCACTACGAAGAACCTCCCTACAGCATAAGACGATTAGCAAATCTCAACGATTTAAACTTTGCGGTATTATTCAAGACTACCACACCAATTCCAAATCACCATCGCCCTCACTACCGTATCATTCTTCAGCAGGAGCTTCCCACTAACGATAAGGTGCGGACTCATTTTGTCGACAGAATGCACTATGTTAACACCAGCTGCCAATTCATAGAAGTACGCCAGGGTTTCTGACATCGGAAATGTTCGCTCTCATGGAAATTATTTCGCGCGCCACAAAATTATTACTTTTCAGAACAGGCTCTAGCGTATACCGATGTTGCAGGTTGGTGACGATCTTCTTGATTAGAATTCCAAGAATAGCATCCTCATCCTTCAAACCAAGCACAGTGCCTGTGAGAAAAAAAGCGCTCGCCATCCTAATCGATATCAAAAACCAACAATAACAACATGATGATGCACCAACTTACACACTCTTTCCTGGACAACTCTACTGGGGTTCTCTGACGCACCCATTGACACGTCCCCACGCAACAAGGCTGACGATGGTGGCGCATCTGAATCAATAAAAATATCTTATAGAGCAAACCCGGACCTAATCCGTATCATACCATGAGCAACCTAAGATACCATCACCAACCAAATCATTCCACCAAATTCACTCATACTCTCACTTTCACTGCGCCACGGAATTACCAATCCTATATATTATTATTACTAGCTGACAACTGCCGTGCATGCTCCCCAATATACACCTTTCTAAACTGCTCCATAAAGTAAAGATATCTGACCACCACCATCATCGACCTCAAAATACCACACGCACGCGGAAGATTTTCATACGATAGTTCAAGAGTTTCCAAATTAGAGCCATCCTTAGATTCTGGCGGTAGTGTCGTATTAGCGTCCGTTTGATTCATCAGAGAAAACACCCGTCCAGCAATCTCGCCGTTAATAACCTGAAAAAAATACAATAACAAAAAGAATTGCAAAAATGGCATCTCCTACATGCAAAGGTTGGGCTCCGCTCGATTGCTGTTGTTGTTGCTGATGCGCCCTCATACTGCCCGCACCTAAATTCGGACCTAATCTGTATCTTTCGTCGTTGAACCTAAGATACTCACCTCCTGTATTCCCACCCACAAGCGCTCCCATGATATACACCAACCACGCCAGTTTATGCTCGTTAATATCAGACCCCGATGCCGTACATGCTCCGAACAACTCCAACACCTGTGAAAAAAGCAGCCTAAGGACCCATCCAGTTATGAGAAATAACGTCCCCCAGGTTTGGTAGCAATGGTGATGACATTCACATGGTGAACTTATTGGAGAATGTGTTCCTAGACATTCAGAAAATTCAAAATAAGGATCATTATAGGTTCCTGGATGATTCCCTGCTGACGACCCATTCATCCACAACAACACTAATAGACTATAAAATATCCATTTCCATACCATAACCCTCCCATTTCCTATCACCAATACTTATACTACTATACTGTTAACAATACGTTTCCCCCTTATTACATGTTGTGCCGTCTTTTGATAGTTCAGTCGCGCCAGCTGAGCTATAACCTCCAGCTGCTCACCTCCTAAACCACAACAAAAACGAGTTGGAGTAGGAATATATGTTCGCTCTCCTCAGCTGAGCTCAGGGGATTCCTCACTACTTATAGTACAAGCCTATATACGAACTATGGCAGCAGTGTACGCAAAACACTGAGAATTTCGCAAAATTTCCTCATAGTTTTCCGAATATTGTCACCAACACATGCATTTCGCCGCCGCATTTTATATTACTCAAGACCTCATCTTGAAGGGCGTCCTCAAAGCCCTCATCATCCATAGGGTCTTCACCGCGCGCAGCCATATCCGCCAGAAACAATCTCGAGTCTATGTAACTGTATACGCATATCATACACAAATGTAAGAAGGAAGATTTTTTAGATGTCTACCTACACCTGTTCACATTGTAGTTTCACCCTAGTGATATGAAAAACACTAGTGAACAACATATTTCATGACTACTGCATAGCGTTTTTCACAGAGTATTACGCCACTTCACGTGAAACGGGTGAAATTCCATTGTCGGCCTCTGCGTTAGCATTTTGTCTACATTTTCACTTACAAAAAGAGGAATATTATCACTATATATACTATATATACCACTGGCAGAACACAAGGTATAGATTTACTTATAAGAATAGAGTGTATAGTAGAGTGATCACAGAGCCTCCGAGAGCTACCGTGCTTACCGTGAATACGTACACGTTTGAGTATACACGCATGCACTCACGTCCACATATATACTATATATATACTATATCTACTATATATACTATATACCTGATGATTACCTCACAGTAATGGTGTAGATATAGTCCTCCAGTTTAGAGTGGAAGCCCGGTGTCTTATCCTTATCATTCATAATAGGGCTCACAAGCTGCGCCCAGAATTGCAGTAGATAATGTTTACTATTGGGCAGCACCTAATAACATCATCAATTCATACCACATTTCCGCCACTTCCTCCACTCAACAACACCCCACCTGCCAATTCTTTATCGCATCAATAGTAAACCCATACACTTGCTCCAACCACA
>NW_003208466.1:53836-60249 GCF_000006405.1 Perkinsus marinus ATCC 50983 | reverse complement strand
CTCATACTGATATCATAGATAACTGTATATTATATCATTACACTCATAAATGCTGAACTTTTACATCGACACATTTAGTAATTTTCTGTCTTCTCCTCTTCCCCCTTCAGACTCGTAAGATCAAAAATCCATACCCAAAACTTGTCAAATTCCTCTTACGGAAGTACCCGGACCTGCGCTTCCAAGACTGCTTCGTAGAGGGTAATCAATGGACCCGTGGCAACGACACCTACAGGTGAGCTACTAATAGTACTAAGTCTTGGGGAAGCCGCCGCCCTCAGAGATGACCATCCTGTTATGCAGTTCGTAGCCCGGCAGCTACAGTTGATGAACACTGGTATGGACAGAAGGATGGCATTTAAACAGTAGTAGTTATAGGAACTAATCTGCTGCTGTCTTCACTGATGGACATTATGCTATGTAAATGGTCGCCCTTGGAAGTCTAGTGCTATTTAAGAGGACGGCTTGGGGTGAATACTATAGTGTTTTAGTTGGAACAACATCATCGTGGATGTTAATATTGTTTGCCGAAAATTGACAAAAGTGTGGTTGCTTTTTTATCAGATATGTATAAACCCTTGTAGTAGTCTACTATACGCTCCTCTGCCCTATCTTGTCGGTTTGTTTGGTCATCGATCTCATGTATACCCATTTCAGGACGGAGGAAGAGTTCCGCGATAGGAGGAAGAAGTTGGAAGAGCAACAGAAGGTAACCCATCATCCCTCGGTACGCCCTAAGTCCTTCCTCTTAGATTGAGATGGCTATGGCTTGGAACTCCGCTATAGTGCCAGCGTTCGGTAGTAATCGACGACCTAACCCCCTCTATCCCAACGGCCTTGCCTATGCTCGACAGAGGGAGGCTGAGCTGAGGGTAAGATCTCGATAGTAGTAGTAGCTTGTAGGGCGGTCCTCAGGAACTCCATCTACGGCGAATCCTGTCGAGAGTGCGTGGTTTCCGATTTGGTAAGCTGAAGCAGGCCTATAAGGATGCTGGTAGGGAAGAGGAGGAGATAAAGAGTCTTATGAAGATGCCTAGACGCTTGGAGGTAGGAGGGCACAACCGGGTTCTCTATCATGATTGATGACGGCTCTATTTCGTGGTTGTGTAGGTCGAACAGGAGCGTGCATCGTTAGTGGGTAAACTACACGCATCGAAGTATCGTCGATGGGAGGGGATGCAGGCCATGGGAGTATCTCGAAGGCAACAACGACGTCATACAGCGGCGGCACTTGAGGCTGCTGAGATGCTCGATCCTATCGTGGACGAGGAGGATGAGGAAGAAGAACTCTTCGGAGTTGATGATGATGAAACACTACTGGGCGAGGATGCGGTGGAGGGTGCTACGGAGATCGCCGAGGCAATAGCTTTTGATGGTAGTAGTAGTAATGCTAAAGTCGATCGGAATAGGGTTTGTACCTTGCGTAGAGTCCAAGTACTCCGCAGCTCCGTTGAAGAAGAGTAGAGTGGCAGCATCATTGAAGGAGTTACTTAATGATGATAATGATGTAGGGACATGTGTAGGAGATGTGGGGAGGGAGAGGTATGTGTTTTAGGAAGCAATACCATCGTTGTCTACGCTGAGAGAGATGTATGGGGTTGGGTAAGAAGCGGACCTATTCCGTATCTTACACAGTCAACCTAAAGATATTCTTCTGTGTGCAGGAAGTCTAATCCTTTCGTCGGGAATCCTTTCGAAGGCAACAAACCCGACTCGGACGAGGCGGAGCAGTGGGAGGTTGAAGACTTCGAGCGTGAGATGTCCGACCAAGTGATTGGGAAGCCAACGTTGAAGCCTAAATACGGTAAGAAAAAGGGACCTCGTCCTTACTAACATGTTGTTATGTTTCTGCTCCTACCCCACGTTGTTGTTGAGTTCAGTGGAAGGCTGTGTGTGAAGGTGTGTAATCTAAGTAAACACATCTAGTCCATGTGAACTTAATATTCCTGCGAAGTGATGTTAGTGATGATGGTCACATGCCTGGGAAGTCCCACCCTTTACGACCCTTGAGAGCTGCACAGGGCTTTGGCGACTTTGATAAGATTGATGTGTATCAGTCGAGTGACTTGGTGTATGTGAGAGCTCTGAGGAGGTAGTCCATCGCTAATCCTAGACGATCGTTATAATAAGTAGTTAAGATACGAGGACAAGGAGGAGGAGAAGGCGGAGTACCTGTGTATTGCGAGGCAGGCTGCACATGTCAGCTCGAGGCCCCTTGTATATGCTACTGATACCGATATAAGGGCCTCTTCGGACAAACGACTTGCTAGTGATATACGGGTGGGCCTCATATGGGCCTATTCTGTATCTTGTGGACTTCGACTTAAGATATGTTCAGGCAGTGGTGGGGTTAATCCAACTTCTTCAAGGATACTATCTAGTAGTTGTCTCGGAGGCTCGACCAGTGGGATGGATCGGTGGTCGAGGCTGTCACCAGGTAAGCAGCACCTTTCTAGTATCGAGGCCTCGTAGGAAGTAGTATGTAGTGTGTTCAGGTGTGGAGTACTGAGAAGACTATATTGATACCATTGAAGAGTAGTAGTAACAGCCATGACAACAACAACCAGCAGCAGCAGCAGCAGCAGCAGCAGTATTCTATTGGTGGGGGTGGTAGTAGTAGTACTAATACGGGCTCTATACTACATCAACGTCAGCTGGCTAAGGATGAGCGTAGGCTTATCGATTGGATCCAGGATATGCAGGCGGGTAGAGGCTACTACTTTTGTCATACATACGATATCTCACGCAGTGCCCAGGCTAATATCGCGGAATCTTCTCTGTCCCGTTTTGTGTGGAACTGGACGCACAGCGAAGGTTTCCGTAATCACTCTGACTGGCGAGTTCAACAATGGTATGTACCCATCATATACGGGTATTTTGCGGCGCGCGAGATATCTTCCTTATCTCGAGTACTGAGCATTATCCTCGTAGGTCGGCGGTCTCGCTTCTATGCAGGGACTCGGTACAGGAAGCGAGGCATTAACGCTGATGGTGATGCGGCTAATGAGGTTGAGACAGAGCAGATGCTTATTGATCTCTCTACCGGAGGGATAGGTCGTCACCCTCTGAGTAGCTTTGTTCAAGTTCGCGGTAGTGTGCCTGTGTTTTGGATGCAGGACCAGAACCAGTTGGGCCTGATGAAGCCAAAGCCTCCTATACGCTTTCACAGGACTGATAGGAATAATACGGCATCAAAAAGGCACTTCTCGGGGCTCTTTGGGAGGTATGGCGGCCCAATACTGGTGGTCAATTTGATGCGGCATGCTGAGAGGAAGGGGGAAGAAGAGGAGGAGGAGGAGGAGGTAGAAGAGAAGAAAAGTCCTTTTGAGGGGCGTCCGCCACGCTCATTGTCCACTGTTGAGAATGAACAGGAGTTTATGCTGGGTTCTCGCTATCAGCGTACGGTCACTGCCTTGAACGCTGACCTCCCACCACCACTGAAGATACGATACATAGTCTTCGATCTGAAGGCCTATAGTAAATACTTGGCTGGTCAGGCTAGGCTCAAGAAAGGCGTTCGGCAAGACTTGGTTGATCATCTAGGAATATTATCAGAGTGGTTGGCCTTGTCTACAGGATGGCTCTGTCTGGACACCAAGGGCGAGGGGGTCAGAAGGTTCCAAAGTGGAGTGGCGAGGGGTAGCTGTGTGGACTGCCTTGATCGGACCAATGTCTTCCAATACCACTTAGGGTATGCAGTACTGTGCTTTCAGTTGAGGGAACAAGGCTTTATAGGGCTACCTGAGGTTGGGGAGCCGCCACCACTGATGATGATGAGAGAGCTTACTCGTATGTATGAGGAAATGGGAGATCAATTGGCGTGGCAATATGCTGGTAGTGAGGCTCATAAGAAATATGCATATATCATTGGTTTAACTCGCTCCTTTCAAAGGGATCAGCAACCCGCGGCCTTCAACGGCAGCAATCAACGACTGATCCGCTTTCCTTCTTATCAAGACCGTCCTGATTCCGATTGGCCTGGCTTGGCAGCCCGCAGTAGGGATCTTCTCATATCACTACATCGCCATTATGCTAATAATGTATCAGATCAGGAGAAGCAGCATGCTGTGAATCTCTTTCTGGGTCTGTATTCTCCTGTAGGGGCTCTGCCGAGACCTTGGAGTAACGCCGACTGTGATGTGGATGCATTTGTACATCATAAGCCTCTTTGTGATGATCCTATGGATAGTCATACTGAATGGTGGACTCTACCTTTACACACTTTCAAGAGGGCAGCGAACATACACCTAGTTCAGGGTCCCGACCACAACCCGCCATGGTTTCATTATCTTCCAGATGGTGATCTTGGTACTCGGCGGGAAGAGGCTGCAGAGGCGACTGGACGTACTTTTGATCATGTCTATGATGTTGCGACACTCTCCAGATTTGACGACTTGCAGCCTCCATTGCGCTCCTGCTCCTTCATCGACGTCGTGCCCAGAGGGACTGTTACTGGGGTCCGTCGAGAAGACGATGTACGCACAGAGAAGGATATCTTTTTCTCGGATGCACTGCATACCATCACACTGACTCCATTCCAGGCTGGGGTAACTGTCAACGATCATCGCTGCGAAGAAGAGCTGCTGCAAGCTGCAGTGAGATTGGATACGGGGAATCGTAGTGCAAGGGAAGTTGAGGAGATTCTACTAGGTCGTGTGGTGGATGAGGATCCTCTTGAGGAAGGGTGTTCAGACAGACAAGCTTATGAGGAGTACTGTGACCTAGGCAAGCTGAGCAGGATGGTGAATGCATTCCTGCTAGCCCCTCCGGGTGAGAAGGAGGCTCTAGTTGAGCATTGGTGTATGGATGAGGACGTCGGTAGAGTTATGGTCATACCACGGCGTCAAGGTGAGGTCGAAGACGCTCTGCTGGAAGTAACCAGTGATATGAGGATATTGCGCGATATAATCGCTGCAGAGACAACTGCACCCAAGAAGCCGATTGATTCCTGAGTATTTCAGAATCAAGATTGTTACCAAGAATATCATATCATCATCATGTAAAATACGATAATACGGGATAATTGAGTGTTTCATTTCTATGTTCATATTTACCGAGTGAACCGGTGTGATAGGTGGCGTTGCCTCATCTCGTCCAGTTACCGTCGTTACTATCCTCATGAGCTACCAACAACAGCAGTATAAGATCCATCAGCCTAGTAAAGTGGGCTTCTATGCGCGACAGATGACGATGATGTTCATGCAAGGAGGTAATAGTAACGTCGCCGGATGTTGTGTGCGTGTTTTGGGATCGCTTGGTCGGCTTCGTCTCAGGTCTCATAGGAGCCTCTGCGGGCATCGCTGGTTATGCTGTCCAGACGGGTACATTGAGAGGTTGTTTAAAGTATGCTGGTCCGAGTGCTATGTTCATGGGGACCATCCTTGCGGTTGGTTCTTTGGTACGACAATAAACTCAATTGCCTTAATAGCCCGTCTCTGGAAATATCCTTTGGAGATGAGTTCAGTACTCAGCCATCATGTAACTGGGAAGGGATGATGCGTTCCAGACGCATATCATTTCACTGAAATCGGCACTCTTCGTATGCACCCCTATTCTACGCATGCTACTAGGACAGCCTACCATAGAGGCTGTGAGAGTATTACATATTACTACTGTGATCCGGCTATAAGCTTCTATCGAGAATCTGTGAACTTGGGGGACGCCCTAACGAGGACTCCCCCTCGTCGGGGAGGATCTGCCCGGAACCGTCGACGGCTCGAGTCGGGTCTGGCCGTTTCGGTGGTACCTGTCTCTAAGTGATGCTACCATGGTTGAGCTGAAGATACGTGTTCCGGGGTGTCTAAAGTGGGGCCGCTATGCCACAGCGTTCTCGCTCACTGGATACGAATCAGGTCCGTACGGGGCCTTTTTCTGCAGCAGATTGATGAATTGGAACTGAACTGTTTGAAACTCCACAGGCTGGTTCTTCGTCCATTGCTGACAGTCAGGAGGACACCAGTGGTGTCACACCACCACCTCTTTCTGCGCCCTGCGTTCTTATCCCTCATATCCTACAATATTCGAAGCTATATCTGTTCGATTCAGACCAAACTACTGCTCTTGTTTCGATATTTTCGTATTATTGCGTTCGTTGTGTCATGCGCTTAGGAGTGTCCCTGATGTTGTGGACATTCTTAAACAGTTTGGAGTACTCCATGTCGGATGGACAATTTACAGGCGCACCGTTTATCTCTGTCAGCTGGTGGAATCTGCTCAGAGTATGATCTACGTGTTTACCCAGAGCACGTAATCATCGCTCTTAGCCTGTGTGTCACGTCGTTGCTTGTAAAACTAGTAGAACGGCTTGAGATTTCTGAAGGATGATAGAACCCGCCAAGCTGACTCGTATCATTAGCTTCATCAATACGGTGTGCATGCCGCTAGTAGTCACATTCTGATGCCATTCTATGAGC
>NW_003208466.1:48117-53736 GCF_000006405.1 Perkinsus marinus ATCC 50983 | reverse complement strand
GTCAGTGGCGAGTCGACATTCAAAGAGCTGCGTAACAGGACCGTACGGCTGATATTTCCTCATTAAAAGAATAATCGGCCGTTCTACGATATAATGCATTTCATTCAATGAAACTGTCATCCATCTCAGCCCGAGCATTATCACACGCAGGTAAGCCTTTCCAATACTACGGAAACGATAGGATACGCAGTCCTGAGGAGCTAGTCGCAGTAGCAGAGAGGGCCGGCCTCGTGATGACCACCTACGGCGTCGTCACACGGGATGGACCGGACATCATGAAAGTGGGCAGACCTGTTCCCTTCCTCCTGAACTAAACTCTTTTCAGCACATTCGGTGGCGGCGTATAGTATTGGATGAGTGTCACTTGATAAAGTCACGAGTAACGGCAATCTCTCGAGTGGTGCGGACTTGTCTCCACGGGGATCGTCTCTGGTGTCTATCGGGTAAGCTTAATCTCGTACCATCTATTGGATGACTGAGGCTCTCTAGGTACTCCTGTCCAGAATACTTTGGAGGACCTTTTCCCAATCATACAAGTAGCCGCCATGCTCACATCACGAAGAGCACTCTTCATGATGCCCTGCCCTTGTCAGTTCCTCCACGTCGAACCGTGGTCGTCGTTCGCCTTCTACAAGCGGCATATAGTGGACCCTGTGAAGGAAGGGGACCAAGCGGGTCGAGCTGCTCTGCATAATATGTTGTCCCGTATCATGATAAGAAGAACCAAGGAAACCAAAGATTCCAATGGCCAACCCTTGGTGCAGATGCCAGATAAGGTCAGACCACTCACAGTGGTGGTCACTCCGTGGCTGCTAGTCATGGAAGCCCCTACGTGAACGAATGAATGTGGTCGTCGTTTCAGATGGTGCGCACGTTAGAAATTCCCCTAGATGCCGATGAGGAGAGGCTGTACACCTATCTTTTCTGGCGAAGCCATCTCGAGTTCAACAGCTTCATTGAGCATTCGGAGAATCTGCACAGAATGAAGGTGGCAGGCCGCAGTAGCAACCGTAGGCGGCACGCTTGATGGGTCGTCAGATACTCAATCTTATCCTACGACTCCGCCAAGCACTCTGTCATCCTATCCTCTGTATACCATCCAAGCTCGCTAAGGTGAGGTTGCCTCTTGTGGGTCGTTCATTCGCAGCACATTCGATTGCCGATACTCCTCTTCCATTACCGTACTGCACCTTCGACATCTTTCACTAATTGTTGGGAAGTCCCTCTTCTGGGTAGGTCATGGGTAGGGTGCCGACCGAAGACGAAGATAGCGCGCGTCCAGGAGATGGCTCTAGCATGGCAGCTAACCTCGATGAGCTCTACGATAGGTTCATGGGTGACCCTAGAGATACCTCGCCCCACAGGAAGGATTACTTGAAAAAGGTCATTGACGACATGAAGGTGTCTGAGTCCCTTCCAGAGTGCGTCATCTGCCTCGAGGCACTCAGCAGCAGCAACGTGAAGAAGCAGCCTGTGTTGACAGTGTGTGGCCATACGATGTGCCAACCCTGCGCTAACGCGTGCATCAGACGGGCAGGAACCTGCCCTGTGTGCCGGAAGCCGGTATCCATAGACTCCCTCCAAGTCATTCCAACACAGGCGATGGTCAATGCGAACAGTCAGTTCCAGGATGATGCCGATGAGAAACCTCCGGAAGACGATGCGGTTAAATATAAATTCCGTTTGAGTTCTAAAATGATGAAGCTGCTGCGATACGTAAAGAGGGATGTGAGAAGAGGTTGGAACGTGGTGGTCTTCTCCCAGTGGACATCTTACCTCTGGATGATATCGCACATGCTGGATCTTAACCAAGTCCCTTACCGGCTTATCACTGGCAAACAAAACCAGAACGAGCGGCAGAGCAATGTTGCCTGGTTTAACCACAAGACGACCAAGAGCGAAATCCGACCAGTCCTGGCGGACGCTTTGGATGCCTGTGGGGAGGTGGAAGTGTCGGAGCCTGAGGACGATGGAGACAGCACGACACAAGGGAAGGTGTTGTTGGTATCTTTGCGAGCCGGCGGCGTCGGGCTCAACCTGACCGCAGGAAGGACCCTGTACTTGCTAGACCTGTGGTGGAATCCGGCCGTAGAAGAGCAGGCTATGATGAGAGTCCATCGTCTCGGCCAACAGCACACTGTTAGAATCTACCGCTTCGTTGTGCGTGACTCGATTGATCAACGTATCATGAGTCTTCAAGCAGGCAAGAGTCGCCTCACTAACATGGCCTTCGACGCGAGCGATGCGGCTGCTTTACAGAAGGACGATGGTCGTAGTCTAACACTGGAGGAGATGAAGATGCTCTTCAAGCCTGGAACGATGGAGCTGCGGGGAGGCAAATCACGTGAGGATTTCAATTAAGTGGAATGCTGCAATGAAGCCGACTTTCTTGCAAAGAGAGGGTCGTGTGCGGAGTGTGTCAATCTGAGACCGGGTAGTCGCGTCGAACGTCGGTGGCAACTTAGGATCCTTCCAGCTATGTGAGGGGATCGAGTCGGAGCTTTTCCTTTTGATTCATCCCTAATGAGACTCTTCCTAACGTGGAGTTCAGTCCTTGTTGGCTGCCTCGGTAGGGAGATCACTCCCGCTTCTGGAGGTGAGATGTCTTCTGTAGCACCTAGACCTTCCGGTAGATGTACTCTGCGATAGGCGAACTCCAACACCTGTGTCCTCCTGGCTTCTGCCTTCACTACCCCTCTTCTGCAGCAGTTGAGTGTGTACCAGTGGACTCCCTCATAACAGAGAAGAGAGGCCGAGGTAGACCAGATTGTATGCGATTGGCTGCTATCACTCTTGTAGAGATTTTACCGGCCCTACCATTGCCGCCAGAGAGCAAAGACCAAAGGCGGCTTGCACTGAGTGGAATGCATAGTATACAGTGCCTCCCCACGGAGGTAGGATGTGACCGCGATCTCAGTTTACTCTCTCAATCTCAGCTCAACGCGGAAGGAATACCACCAGAGGATGCTGCTGAAGCCATTGAGGGTAGGTCGCTGAGCATCATCAACGTCATCTTCTGTTGCTTCAGCGCCGTCCCGGCCAACTGAGAACAGTTGGCTGTTGCCACCGGTGTCTCCGGTGGCTATCATCCTATGCGCTGTTGTGGGGTATGTGGTTTACCACTACATCACTAATAAGGAGACGGCTTCGGGGAGGACGCCAGTGGAAGAAGGGAGTGGTCCGTGTTTGGTTCTTGTTGAGTCCCTTTATCACGTCTTATTAGGTCCTGCTGAACATCTGAATCCTCCGAAGGAACGTCTGGCCTATCTCGACAGATTAGAGGCCGATGCCACCCGAATCAAGGCTAGTCATGAGTGGCAGGAGAAGGAGGCAGAGCGTCGGAGAGAGGAGATCCACGGGTAGCTATCGTCCTATTGTGTTTTGAACAGCTTAGCAATGTCAGGCCTCGACCACACAAGGGTGACACTGTGAACCGAGCAAGTAGAGGCTTCTGGGACGGTGGAGGAGGAGGAGGAGAGCTACCGTCGTATAGGCCCACTAGGAAGGGGCCTGGTAGAGGCTGACGACGCTAAGACAGTCCCTCGAACAATAACCTCAGAAGAGCGAATGAATTCTCTTGCGGCAAGGTCATCACGCGCCAGGGAATGATTGCATCTTCATTGTCACATTTTCACTATTGTAATTGTCTTGGTCTCCGGTCAATTCGGAAGAGTATACGTCTCGAAGCATTTTTCCGCGATGAGTCTTCTGCCCTACCCCTTCTCTGCCGCGGCGGTCGGTTCCACCAGCGTCTCTGCACTGGCCTTCGTCGTCCCTACTCTCCTGTACGTATTGGGCCTCAGCATGCTCGCCCATGCCCCTTTCATGGAGGACGTCATCCTACATCTGGCCTCCCTCGACAAGCTCTGGAGCGTCTTCTCGATCATCTTGGGCCTCCTATTCGGCTTCTACACCACTGCCAGCTTTTCCCGTTGGTGGGCTCTGCGGACCCTCACTGCCCACGCTGCTGGACGCTCGATCGATATCACCGTCATCTTGACTGGCGAGGGCATGGCAGAGCACTTGGATCTCTACCGACTGCTCCTCCTCAGCTACGCAATACATCTTATTGAACTAACGGGCGGTCGAGGGGAAGATCGAGTCGAAGCGCTAGAGGCTATGGGGTTGCTAAAGAAATCTGACACCATAGCCCGGCCGTTGTCGGTCCCCGCAGTGTACTCATGCTTTCTACGTAACCTCGCGGCCATCAAGGATGTACCCTCCCACGTGCGACTGTCTGTTCAAGCTGACCTTACTGTCTGTCGGGGCTGTGCAGGCGACTCTATGATGTATCTGAGTACTCCAGTGCCGCCGACTCTGTCCTGGATTGTCCACGGGGGTACGTGGGCGTTTCTACTTTTCATGCCGTTCGGGTACGTAGCACCTCTCGCCAACCATGACACTCATGCTGTCATCGTCATTTCATCGTCCATTTTTATTATCATGCATACTTGGCTGCTCACTACAGACTATGTGCTCAATTCAACTAGAGGCTTCAATCTGAACAAGTTTTGGTTGAACACTGTTGCTACTGTGGAGTCCCTTGTGAGCCAATCGATCGTAGAGGAGGCCCAACGGGATAAGCCTCCCCAGCCCAGGCGATTTAGTCGCCGCCGCCCACAAGACAGCAAGAAGGATGCCTAAGACGCATGCTCGATAGCAGTGCCGTTTGCAACCACGGACTCGAGTTGATAGTCCTTCATAATGCTATCGGTTTGGCGATGGTGCTTAGAGAACATTCGCCATCCTGATTTGGAGGCTGCACCATAGTTATGGTTTGATTTGAACCGCAGGGGCCAGAGAACCGCGTTCACGTCGACAGGTCATCGAAGTTGATTCTCTATCGGAGTTTCATCGTAGACCTATTGCACTGAATAACGCAAGTAAAACTATCATGAACAATCAATGGTCAGCATAGTCCACGGGGGACTCCAGGGTCGAACACATCCCTTGGATCATTGCCTCTGTCCATTATCCTCTTCGATACCCGATCCCCAACAGCCTTCTTCCTTCTCGGTACAAACTCTGGCAAGTAATAGGTTCGCCATCCCGGCGAGGCACGCCGTCCCATCCCCTCCCTTTGTACGTGGTAGTGGCGACCGTGGGTAGACTCTAGCACGCCACACCAATTTGTCACATTTCTCTGCTTCACTCTCTCCTCGAGCCTCTTCACTTTTGGTCGTCTTCCCTTTCTCGGTTCATTGACTACTTTCAATCGGCATCTATTCAAGAGGAGGCAGTCTGCCTCGTTCAGGTTGTTCGAACGGGTCAGCGTAATTCCCGTTCCTATTTCACGACCGCTTCGTAACTGCACGGGTTGAAATTGTTTTGCTTATATACCCCCTATAGATAACCCAACATCAAGGAAGACCGATCCTGACATGCTGCATGTTAGTATTAATCAACTTCGATGGTCTTCAAGTTCTGAATTGCCTCTCTCGATGGGTCTCCTCACGGCTGCTCCCAACCCGAAGGCCTGTTCGATAATAGGGCCCCCCTCCGACTCCACGATGTTCTTCACCTGATAAAACACAATAAAGTAGTGGAGGAGCCCGTGGCAGTACCCAATGACCGAGTCGCTGGTTAGTTGATCATCAATGTCATCGTGATGGCTGAGTA
>NW_003208466.1:45175-48017 GCF_000006405.1 Perkinsus marinus ATCC 50983 | reverse complement strand
GAAGTTGTCACTATATTCCAATGGCCTTGTCGACTGAGGCATCAGGAGTGTCGACAGACCCGGTCCAGGATGGTGCAGAGGAAGGTTTGGCAGTGATGAAGTCGCACTGTATGATAGAGTGCCATGTGGAGAAGGAGGCTGTTGAGAAGATCATCAATAATGGCGAATTCAATGATATCATGTCCACTACGGGTACGCTGATGACGAGGCAGGAGTTGGCCGCCAAGTAATATGGTGGAGCACGATAGTGGTCGTCGTTATTGGTCATAAGGTTGTTCAGGTGGAAGTGCAGTGTGATGATATCGGGTACGGTAGCTGGCGTTCAAGCGGCCCATATACTCCTATTGAAGGCCACTAATGCGACGTCCTAGTGTATACTGTACAGTTTCTACGTGTACTTGTTGGTCTGCGTTATTACGATACGAATGTGCAGATTTTTAGGGAGCGCGATCCGGAGATCAGGTCGTTAGGATATATTCCTATCAGGAGCAGACTAAACACGATACTGCTAGGGAGAAGGCTGAGGTGAAGTTGGTCATACCGGCCGATTTGGGAGTGTATTTCAACTCTGATCCTCCAGTTCGACCGAGTATCCCTACATATTTACGAAACTGTTAACTGCATTAGTCGACTTGTAGTGTGGAGAGGACGGAAGACTTGCAGGTCCCCCCCTCCCCCCTGTAATCTCGGTCCGGGACGAGTGCCCGATTAACTGCTGCCATACCAGCGGCTCACACTTCACACGGGTCTGTCCCATCATCCAGTCCACTAGAAAGAATAACGTGTCAGTTGCCAAGGACTTCCTCTCAGAAACTTTGGACTATTGAAGCACCCGCGGATAGCCAAACTCGTTCGCCGACTTGAATCACTTTCGCTGATATACTCAGTCTGAGTCATTTACTCGTTATAAAGGTTAGTTTCAATCAACCTTTGTTATTTGCGAGACTGACTTTCATCTTCCTCGGGGAGTATTTTTGAGTTAAGATGTGATGCTGATCATTTCGAGATTATGTGAGATGCCGTCAGCAGGGTTCGAACCCGGGTGCAATGAATTGAGCATTAATTCAGTGCGCTCAAGTAGTTCTTTGGGGTTGTGAACAGAGGGTCTCTACAATGAATTGTTGATCCACGATGATGATAATATCACCACTGAGGTGTAGTCTGCCAATCACGGCTACAACCCGTGCGGGACCAAAGCAAACACTTGATCGCTGAGTGACGCTGACTCCTCTCCTCGACTATGACCCTTGTTCGTTGCTTGTGGGGCATCCCACAACACTACTCATGGCGTCAGGCACTCCTGCCCTAGGATAAGATGGGGAACGCCTCTGTTATCCGATTTGGGAACACGATAAATTGTACTGTATTTATTGTATCAGAATCGGGCCAAATCTGATACAATACAGTACCAATTCATGCCAATTCAATGGACATACTATATCTCTGTATCAAACGCGTCGTCGCGACCTTCCTGTGAGGAGGGGAGGCACAGGCAGGCGTCTACTTCTGAATCATGATGGCGTCGTGCATTCACGATAGTCTCGGAACTTGTGACATCACTGCAACAATCCCTCGACCCATGCTCATCCCTAACCATAGGACGCCTCTCATCGGCCCTCGATTACACCAAGCATCTGTATCACTTATGCTATCAGCCTTCCGTCACTGTCGGACAGTGACTGTCCCCCTCTTACAGTTCCCAATAGTCCCATAACGCCCAGTCTACTAGCGTCTCAGATGAAGACAATGTAGGGATCAACAGCCATCACCTTCCTCTCACCGCTCTCGACACTAGCTCTACGAGTGGCTCAGCGGCCGACGCCTTCGACGCCTCCCTCGACGACTAACTTGGTGGAGGTTGTCGGTGATGAACTCGGACTGTAGCCTTGGCGAAGCAGATGGGTCCGTGAGTCCCTCCCCCAGCATCTTCGGTGCCTAGCATGTGTATCCAGGCCGTACTTCGTGCTAGATTGAGGGCAGTCCTAGACCGTCACCATGAGGGTTGAGAACGGGTCTTTCTCAGGTTGAGAATCTCAACTGCTCTAACCATATCGAATGTCGACGCTCCTTCGAGCGACCCTTCGCTTCTGTAAGCTGACCGCAGAGCGAGCGATCATTCGAGCCAAGATATGCCTTAGTAAGATCAAACTCGCCAGAAACCGCGCTCGATAGAAAAATCAATTTCGACGACACGTGTCATAAGTACAGTACAATCAATTTCGCCGGCACGTCTGAAGTAAGTATCGTGAAATTTCGTCGAAGTGCGGAAACCAATTTCGCTGATAGTACATTCAATTTCGTCTAAGGGGTCGTTACGCCTATCATCATGCCATACCCAGGTAACAACTCTGACGATGAGAGTTACCGCGAGGAGGGATATATATGGTGAGTCTCTGCGATATGGTTACTGCTCTCTCGCTCTTCTTGCGGTTTCTCTCTGTGAGATTCTCACGCGAACATGTATGATGCTTCATCTCTTTAGGCAGAATTTAGGATGCAGGATGGCCTATGCCATATCTTCCATGCCCTGCATCCTCATGGTAACCAACGACATTTTCCCATGTCCGGGGAAAATGTGTAGATAATCGGAAAAGGTTTCCGATTATCCGAGTTGCATTGTGATACTCTGGACTTGCACGTTCTGCGCACTCGTGCAGCGTTCATAATTCACGAAGTCCGCACGCGTGAGCAGACCGCACGACATGTAGATCTTTTAGAGCAAGAAGAATCTAAAACTCCGAAACGCATCTAGAAGACGTGAAGTTCACGTCTTTGGCCTGGATTTGAGGAAAACTTCCCAATCTTAGTCAAAACCCGCTTATCAAACACTCATAATGGCAAG
>NW_003208466.1:37832-45075 GCF_000006405.1 Perkinsus marinus ATCC 50983 | reverse complement strand
ACCTCCGTACTTGTCCTTGAATATTTCATAATTAAAATCCACGTCTTCTGGAAAGGGTCTTCATTTAGGGATAAACTTAATTGCTTCGTTGCTTGTTCGTGAGCCTGAATAAGAAGTTAAAGCTGTTACCCGGGTAATGGCTGTAAAGCATTGAGTGCAATCCAAACTCGTGGCTGCCAAGAAAGAAGAAACTACCGGTGAAAACGGAGAAAGGGTAACCCGAAACCCGAGCTGTTATTCAACTTGAATATGCTACCCATGTGAACCAGAAACCCGACGTAGTGTTAAGTCTTCAGTTACGTCCATGAGAGGAAGAAGCATATCGAACGAGAAAGCGGCACACCCTGAGAGTCGCTCATATCCCTTGGGCTTCCCAAGTTGGGAATATGAATCTTGTCCGCAGGGCGAGCTGTGAGGGTGGGACGGTTGATGAGACGTCAGTAGTGATAGCTATGTTGGAAGCATGATGGTTCCTGTGCTGTAGAGAAGAAGCAGAGGATGATCTAGACCTCAATCGAGGAATCCTAGATGCTCTTAGCGATACTAAAGGCTCACCAGACTCTTGATAGACACTGCGTGTAATAACCATCCCAGACTCAGCGCGACAAGACTAACTTAGATTCAATTAGTTACAGATATACTCAGAGCGCTGACTAGCGTTACAGCAATAATAGCCGTAATAAGACTCTAATACTCAGTCAATACTTCAAGGTCGCTCCAACGAGCGGTTACAGAAATCCAATCGTTTCAGATACTTATTACTCCACAGATATTCGGGCGTGCGCGATACGACTTGCGCCGATCTTTCCCGATCGTGTCGTCACAGAGCGCGGAAAAGTTGACAGTAGAGGAAAAAATGTTGCCGAGCGGAAGCATATCCCTCCCGATCGTCGCATTGTTGCGAATCGCGCCCTTCCACTTCGGGTCGTCACCCGGGGCGGTCGGGTCGCGATGCTCCTCAAAATATAAACTTTTATCCGACTGTTACAGTAAAGGCCACGTAGCTGAGAAGAAGGCCCTCCGCCGAATACTCCTTGCTCCAAGACCTCTTTAGAGACATTTCCCTCTTCTATTCATCATATCTCAATGAGACATCGAAAGTACGAGAATCGTCGAGGAGGGGGTCGACTAGGCCGACATAGGAAAGTGACTAAGTTCGCTGAACAGAGGTAAGCCGCCGACTTTCGTTCGAGTACTTCTGAAATCATTTCGAATCGATCTTACTCATGATTGCTGAATGTATTGGACAGTCGCGATGAGATGTAGATAGAAGCAATTAGACGTGGAGGAGGTCGCAAATGAATAATGGAATCGACTTCTTCGCGCACGATTGCATCGCTGCTATCATGAGTAGTAGAGGTCGCCGATATCTCAGGACTCCCTTGGCGAAGGACTTTGAAGGCCGCAATGAGGCACCGAAGAATGATGATGAAGATCTACTAGTTCCTGGAGGGGAGGCTACCGGAGCTCAAGGGGAAGTCGATGGTCCTACAACGGAGGTAGTAGTGGGAGTAGCCAAGGCTGGTGAGGCGAAGAAGCTGACCAATCGTGAGAGGCATGCCTTGATGAAACACAAGGCTGATCTCCGACGACAGAAGATGGGAAAAGGATCCGTCGTAGAGAAGACTGCTACCAAGAAGAGGAAGAATCAGACGATTGACGAGGAGGGGGAGGAGGGGAAGGGGAAGGGGAAAAAGAAGCGTTCTGAGTTCGGCCCAGACTACGACGAAGATGGTGTTCCTAATCTTATGAAGCCTTTGGTCCTGCCTAAGATCCCTCGCCTGGAGGAAGCCCTTGCCAAGATGGCTGCTCTACAACAACATGAAACCCAAGAGGGGCCGCCGCTCCTCACGAAGAAGGGTGCTGACGATGAGGCTGCTGATGAGGAAGAGGAGGAGGAGGCGCCGGTGACGGTGAAGCCAGCGTTCGGTGAAGTGATTGAGGCCCCTCCAGTGTTCTCTAAGAAGGCTGCCTCTGTCGGTGCTAAGGCGGCCAAAGGTGGTGGATCGACAGGAGGTGGGATCACAGGATGGCGACGACAAGTGAAGGGGAAGTCGTTGGAATCTCTGGTGAAGTCCGTGGAGGCAAGATATGAATAATATCCATCAGCACCAACGTCATAGAATAGTTACTGTTTCCATAATTACCTACTAGTCTCGTTGACCACGTTAAGGGCCTATGGGGATGATTACCATCCCAGTTCCATCTTTTCCCCTTGTCGGAATGTGTAGTAGACCCCGAGCTTGTGTACCGGCTGGTGATGAAGTTCCCTATTACAAGAAGGCCACGCCGTATGTGCGTAGGTGGCCACACTTATACTGTAGAGTTCATCTCACGAAGGGGATGAGCTACATGAAGGGGAGTGGCAGTGAGATTCTCCTCTACGACGAAAGACCGCCTCCACGACGACGACGAGGACGAGCGGTTGTTAAGGAGGTTGAGGGTATCTTGAGGTCCGCGATGGAAGATACGAACGAGGTCGGTCTTGACGATACCAGCGTTGGAGAGTCTAAGGACGGAGTAAGGTTCCTATTGCTCCCTACTGGAATTTATCTTCTCTTCCTTAGCTACAAACATCCAGGAGCTTGACGAGTGTCGACCTCTACGACAAGCTGAAGGTAGTCCGGCATGGGAAGCTCGTCAGGTTCGAGTTCCAGACCTGGATGAAGATGAAACTCGGTAGAGTCGGACTAGTGGTCCTTCCCAACTCCCCGTATCATCAGATGCTGAGATCTTATTGGAGATCATAACAACGACAACGCCTCCTGCGGATAGGAAGGCCCGAAGGAATCGTGGCCTCTGTGGACAGTTCAGTGTTCCCGAGCTGAACATATGCCCACCTCAGCGACTACCGTGGCGGTGTAGTGCGCTTCAGAATGCCTTTCGAAGGAGGACAGGAAGGGAAGGTGTTTGGACGCGGCTGCGTCATGATAAGAAAGTTTACTCTTTCCCGATCAGAGATTTTTTGTCGCTTTTCCCGAGGTAGGGGGAAGCTCCTATGCTACGGTCGTTGACCTGTTCAGCTCTGGTTGATTTCAGAACATTTGTATTCTTCTGGCCCTCCCAGAAGGCCCTTGCTGCATTCGAGGATCCCTTTGTTAAGGCCAAGTTCGGCAACGCTCTCCGTGGTGTTTCCCCCATGAGCAGCATGTCCTCCTCCCCCTTCGGCTCCTCACCGTCCCCCCTAGATGGTGAAGTTGAAGTTATGTCTAATCTTGCCACTTACCTGGCGACCTATCGTAGTTGAATACATCCATGCTTTGGCCCTTGTCAACCCTCTATTGGTGGTTTCGTTAATAAGTTAATCGCCGGGCTAAGGCACTTTCGATTAATGTCCGTCCATGATGATAGAGCGGTCTTCTCGGCGACCCTCCTCACGGTAAGCTCGATTTCCCTCCTACTACCAGTGCCCGTATCCCATCTTTACGTACAGGTTGCTTCCAAGGTCACCATCAGCGCTTCAGATTAGCTCGATCTCGGCAACCACATCGGTTATGGTATGCTAGGTTGGTGTCCTCACGATTTCAACCCTGTCCTTTCCCACAGTATTGACGAGGCCTACGGAGAGCACAGCTCGTTGTGATAGGCTCACCAGTGCTATTCTGCACTACAGGGTACATCCATACCATCAATGGTCTGGAGTTTTCCCCCATAGGTACCGGCAGACTTCCAAGTTCATACCGGCAGCTTCATGGCGTTATTTGAAATATTGCTCATCGGCATCTTCGCGGCACTCGTCAGAATTGATAATGACAACAGGGGCGACAAGAGCCAGATGGCAGCGTGGTGTACATTGATGACTGTCGAGTTTCACATGCTATTCCTTTGGGTCTTTGGTTGTACGGGGTTGGTTGCTGGGAGAGCTCATCCAACGGTCTCGTTGTTCTCGAGATGAGCGCCGTCGCCTTCGCATTCGATGAAGCCTTCTTCTACGCCCTGCTACTAATCGTTGGAGGGGTAAGGTTACATCTCGAAGACCCTGTTCATTCACCGTGTAGCTGTTGAGATTGTCAGTCGTTGAGAATCATGACTTCCTCTTGATCTACCTTTAGGCTATCGGGTTCGTCCAGGCCAAGAGTAAGCCGTCACTAATTGCCGGCACCATCTCTGGCGTGCTGGTCTTCGCTGCGGCGAAGCTTGGGTCTTCCTATGATAACTTGACGGGACTCTTCTGCCTGGCTGCCATTGCGCTCGTACTCGCCGTGTTTTTCTACTCGAGGTGAGTTCATTGCTACCTTAGTGTGACGGCTGCCAGTGGTTTCCTTCAGGTACGTGAAAACTCGCAAGTTCATGCCGAGTGGCCTCATGTGCGTCATCAGCGCCTTGAGTTTTTGCATTTACTTTTATGCTGTTGTTGTATAAGATGCTGAGATACTTATATCAATGTTATGATTTCAAAGGAGTCTTTTGTGTTGCCAGTCGACCTTCATACGTAAGAAGGCACGGGGAGCCCCTGGTAAGGAACTACTCCTGGGGCATCACTGCGAGGAGGTCACTTATGAGTACATTTTCATTCCAACTGTGTGAAAACACTCAACACTGACCTTGACCATGGTGTTATCCCTCCGAAGACGATGACTACCAGAATAGCGACTCTCGCTCGGAGTCCGTTGCCTCAGAGACGCTACTATCACACTGTATAATCCCCCCAGAAAGCAGTAATGGAGACGACGAAACGGCGGTCATACTCATCTCACGCGGTTTCCTGTACCGTTCATGACTACATATCTCCTTGAACCCAACTCCAGTGCACAGAGACGCGAAATGATAGTGTTTTTCATAAAGCAATCCGATCAATTTTCTTCCAGCCAGCAACACCACCGAGGCTGCCCTCTGTTCTCCACAGCTCTACTGAGTCAACATCAAAACGGCAGCGACCACTCAGTGTTGTAGACTTCGCCATCACCTCGGCAAGGTCTTCGCGTTCCTCTTTAGATGAGCAGCCGTAGCATAGAGACATGTGGGGTGTGTACCCTTTCCCACTGCCTCCAAACGCCTTGTGCAAAGCCAATAAGTGACCATGGTCGTCATCGATCCAGAACACGACAACCATATTCCATTTGTCAGCCTCAACCACCGAAGGTACAGCATCGAACTCAACCATGAACGGGCCCGTTGTGGCTTGCATAGCGAGCTCCCTGGCTCTGGATTTCGCCATCTCATCGCTAGCCGCCATGAAGGAGCCAACAATTGTGATATGCGGTTGGAATGTGGCTTCTTTCATCGCCGGACAAGCCTTATGGGCGTCCCTCTCTAGCTTGAACACTTCTTCAGAAATCTCGCTCGTTGGTGATGGCGACACCCAAATGCTGTAATGGATACCCTCGCTTCCGGCCATTGACTGGTGTACGTCACTTCATAACGGCATCAAGTACCAACCCGAGACTTTTCAACACAACTCCACCGTTCTCGAGCCAGAATTCATTCCAGAAACGATGTCGAGCCATGATCAAGCTGCAGCCGCACGAGAGTTGCGTACCTACCAAAGCTCTGCCTTCCCCAACTGCTGCTGACTTCGTCGTCTCACTTGCCGTTCTTCCTCGACACTAACTGTTGATGGGAGCCCATCTCCGCTACCCGACCGTCTTCCATGTAAACGACCACATCAGCGTTCTGCACTGTCGACAGCCGATGCGCGACCACTATGGTTGTTCGTGAGGAGCTCAGCCTGCCAGACACTCCTGATGCTACACCGCAACTCCCCTGCTCTACTCATCCAAGGCCTCCTGAACCTTCCTCTCATTCTCAGCATCAAGAGCGCTGGTCGCCTCGTCCAGTAGTAGTATCCTCGGGGATGCTATCATGGACCGTGCTATAGCTACTCGTTGCTTCTGCCTGAACCAGTCACCATCACCGTCCTTTCCTCTTCCGCCTCCCTTACCCTCCACTCAGCTGCACTCCTCTCTCCCCAACGAGGGTGTCATAGCCTTCTGGAAAGGACGTGATGAACTCATGACAATACGCTGCCTTAGCGGCCGCTTCAACCTGTGCCATGAACTCAACGTAGTCGGATCGACCGGAGGCTACTATGAACGGGTGACCCTCACCTCCTCGCGAGTGACATCTCCATCCGTGCCGTATTTAATGTTATCCATGATGGACGTTGAGAAAAGCACGGGTTCCTAATAGGTCGCAGGTTCGATCCCCAGACACCGCACTTATTCACCTGCGCCACGAGAGAGATGTTCCTCCTCAAACAGTCGTCCTTAAGCGTCGCCAAACTCCTCCCATCCACCGCGATCATCCCAGCCGTAGGGTCATAAAAACGCAGTATAAGGGAAATGCAAGTCGATTTGCCAACTCCACTGCGGCCAACCAGAGCCATTGTCTACCACAAGGCTCCACAGATTGGTGCTATCAACAGCTGAAGGAATCACCTGGCCTGGCTCCACGCTGAAGGTCACACCTTTGAGCACTTCGATATCCGCTCTACTCGGGTAGTGGAAACGAACCTCAGTAAAGGAAAGGCGACCAGAGCATATGATCGGCTCGTAGTCAGCCTCCTCAGAGACCTGCTTGGAACGATGGTGATACGACTTCTCGTTGTGGAACACACCTCGACCACCTGTTGTGGTTCTCTGTCAATATACTCGAAGACCTTGGCTGTAGCACCCATCGTCTCGGCTAGCTTGGAGACTACCTCCGATAAGCCCGCCACAGACCCTCCGATACTGCCTACGCTGTAGAATAGGAACGCCATGAGCGTACCTGATGAGAATACACACAAACAGCCTTATGGTAGGAGAAGTTCGACCAGGGAGCATGTCTCCACTGAGGACCAGGCCAGCACCATACCATACCACGCCTGTCATCGACACATATATCATAATACCCACCACCCAGCCGAAGCCTCCTAGACCAAACGACTTCTTAACCCCGATAGCATAGCTCCGATCAATATGCTGGGAGTACCTGTACACAGCCTTGAGATGATTCGACAAAGGTGTGGTACCGAGTCTCGGCCTTAGCCTCCCCTCGAGGGAACGTCTTCACAACGCGAATGTTACTCAGAGCTTCGCTCGCTACTTCAGTGGACGAGGCCAGCTCCTTCTGGTAGTCCTTCGACAGCTGCTCTACAAATTTGGCGTATACCATAGTAGCGATTGCCGCTAGCGGAATCACCGACAGCATCATCTGAGTCGGACCACCACAGTGTAGGGGGAAAATATTGAAATTCTGAGGAAATTTCGGGAAATTCTCTTCGGTTTCCGTACACTTCTACACAAGTTTGTATGTAAACTTG
>NW_003208466.1:32491-37732 GCF_000006405.1 Perkinsus marinus ATCC 50983 | reverse complement strand
AAAAACGAAGCTCTAGCAGAGCTTCGTTTTAGGTGTCACCTTGAAGATATAAAGGATATTCCCACGTCGTTCCTGCCGCCGCCAGGAGACAGCCAATGAGGAAGCAGATGAGGATAACAGTCTTCGCTCGGTGGTGAGAATAGGACGCACAGACTGACGGCCCACCACCAACAGGTGTGGTGGCGGACCTCTCCTCGACAGCCAAAGCGACCAGAGGCTGGCGGCTGGACATTATAGTAGTAAAAACTCTACCATAGATATTACCTAAGGTCTTGTGATGATTGACAATAGAAGTAAACAAGTATTCAATCGGGGAAACTAACGAGGGTTCCTTTTCTTATACAGAACGCATACGTCCCATCAACCATTGGAGGAGCACGCATAAACAACAACACGGTACACATAAGATCCACTGCGATGCCTCCTAATCCTCAATAGTCGCAGGTTCAAATCCCGGTAGATGGATATTATGCGAAGTCCATACCGAATCTCTGGTTATTGCTACGTCACTCAACGATGGTGGCGTTTACACTGTGTTGGATTCCACGGATTTTGATAATGAGAAGTGAGAATGTTGCGGTCACTCGAAGACACAAAAGATTGTCGTCCTCCATAGTTGTCTTATAACTGTGATGGAGCTGAGTATCTAGCGTCAAGCTAGTATGTTAGTCTGCTACGATTGAACTTCTATAGATCTTTAAACTGTTACTAATCTTACGTTCGACGTGAGATCACACGGTATTTCGTTAACTCGAAGAATATTGGAAAACCGTCATAACACCTCTGAGAGCGTCTAGATGCACGACGTTGTATCGATTAGACTATCCATACGCAACACGGTAGTGGCCACCCTCGAAAATGGAGCTCAAGTTAGAAAACTCAGGTACTGTAGCCTGCGGTATCGCCGCCGATGGCGTAGCAGCAGCAGGAGGAGGAGCAATGATGATGATGAGGATGCGAGATCGGCATTCGCATTAGACCAACATAGACTATTAATAATGAGAATAGTACAGGACGTTAAAAAATTACGCTTGGGTGTATTGGTGGCAAACATCGGCGTACCTGGGAGGATGGAAGGCAACTAAACGTGGCGGCGGACGAAGCGCTATGGTACTACTAGAAATTTACAGGACTTTGCGTTATACGCATATCCTGGGTCCACAGTGTTGACCACTTCTCACCAAACACTCCTAATCCTCTCTGAGCTTCTTGAATCTGAGTCGCCACCAGAAGGAGATTCACACATGCCTCTACCACGTACGGTGTCCAAAACAAACTTGCAGATAGGCCCGGTGCCCACTTGGTTGTCCACTGGTATCTACTATGGAATCAAGTGTAGAGGACGAGCGTCGAGGAGCGTCATACATGAATATCCTTTCCTTTGAAGTTGATCAAATCAACTGGACACACAATAGCTGCTGTCCCCGTACCTACCACATCACGAGGAAGACATATCAACCTCCTAGACAGTATACTCTAATCTCGGATGCAGACTTTGAGCAGCCGATATGAATAAACGTCGCCGCCCCACGGTCGAATAGAAGCTATTACCAAACACTTCGAGGAGATTGCCGGCCTCATAGGCAGCGATGACCTCGTTTATGGTTACATGCCTCTCTGATACCTCTATGCCACGGGGAGCCCCCTCGGACCTCAAAACTTGAAGCGCCTGAGAACACTATCAATAAACCCTTCAAGCGGTAGGGCGCTGCACTCTCATCCCAGAGGTAGCAGGTTCAATTCCCAGCAAACAGACTTTATAGTCCATACCGAGTCTCTGGTGATTCCTGGCAGTATCACATCACTCAACGGTGGTGTCACCACTTCCATACCATCAGGAGTACGGAACACCAAGAACAGGTTCATAGTACCTTCATAACGCAAGGTGCATCCACACCACTGAACCCTGTCCAGCCAGCTATTACCAACCTCCGTTACATAGTAGTCCTCAGCCGACGAGTCGGTCGGGAGTAGCCATAGTATTTGTGAATACCCCATCTCAATCTGCATAACACAACCGCTGCTAACACGACGTGCTCAGCATTAGCACACTCACTGCTTCCCGCAGCGGTAAGAGCGTTGGTCCATAATTACCCCCGACCTTCTGAGCACCCGTGCCTAGTGGAAATATGGCGCGGTACTACGATCGTCCATAATAACGTTACCTCCAGGCCAAGCCCTAACAGCCTTGCTAGATGCTAGTAGCGACACTGGTTTGAAGCCCGACTTATAATACCTATCATCCCACGAGGCATCACATCATCAACAGCAGCAGCCTCGACAACACTACGGTCCGACAGGACTGCTAATGACGAACAACTTGGCATCAGTAGGGGGCAATACTCCTAATATGGCCTGCCAAGATTGAACCATGACCGGGCCAGTGACTATGACCAGGCCTACCTGGGTTCCGATGCATGTCGGGCGAATATAGAGGGAATAACCCGGCTCTGACGGTATCATGTGCTCGTCAATTAATACCAGCTCCCTGATGAGGTCGTATCTACTCTACAAACTGGTGGACATTATGGACACCCTCGCGACACTACATAGCTTTCTCATCCTGTTTGGTGAGGTCAGCCATAGCACTGCGCCTGATGGAATTGGCGAAACGCGCAATGTTACTAGACAGACGGAACTCTCTGATGCCCTCTGGGACTCTATATCTGCGCTCCATGATTTGCGAACAATATGGTATGAAAATAATAATAACATCTACACTTTCAGTCCTTCGAAGCAGCCTACTGCATAATGCAATACAGGAGATGCTGGATGCACCTTGATGTCCCCCATCGGCATTATCCGTGGCTAAACCCGTGACCATGACCGCTGCACCGCGAAATTATTCCCACTACCTTCGCCCATCCAGTAGCCATATTGTAGTCAATCTCGAGCATGTGATCCGAGAACCTCTTCCCAAACTCTAGGGTGTCCAGTGGGGGCAATACCGATAGCCTCGGGGCTCTCACCAGCTGAGAGGGAGATGTCCTGTTCACGTCGGGCCGTGAGTATTCACCTCTACAGAGGATGGCTCGATGCCGTGATATGTAGGTGGTCTGGCAACAGTAGGAGTTGGAGTGCTGGATAACGCTGATACATTGAAAAGATGACGACGCGTACGACGAGCAAGCATATCACCGCAAGAATAGTAGCCTCTGAGGAGAGCAATAGGAAGTGATGTAAGTTTACAATGGTTCCATCATAGCAACCTCACAAAAGGCAATTCTATCTCACTACAGGAACTCCACCACCACTACTACTACTACTACTACTACCACCACCACTACTACCATGCTAGTACCAAGAGGCCCGGTCCACCCCGCAATCACCAAGGAATTTCGAGCTGTCCCAGAGAGGACGTGCCACAATTTGACGGCCGACGAAATCCATGCTCAACTCAAACGGTTTAGTAGCGAGGGGACTTCCAAGCTGTGAGACTTATCTCCCTATATAGCGGCCCAAGATATAGAATCGCTAATGACCTTACTGAAAACCCTACAGGTACTGACGAGGGAGGGAGCAATTGAGGAATTTACAATCTGGCGCCGATTCATCACAAATGTCGCTCGCCCAAAAATGACACCCAATCACCAGCCCGTTAGGGAGGTGCCAGTACGGGAGACCTTTGACATAGGGCGCCAGAGGTCTCCCTGTCTCTCTCCCTAGAGAGATGACAACACGAATGTAGGGTTAAAGGAAGCTCAACTTGTGGAGCTAGTTCAAACCGAACGGAGAGCTGTTCGGCAGCAAGTCGAAACAAATCGACGCCCACTAGTCGCCCCTTCCAGAAGGTCAGCACATATCGGCAGAGAATCTCATATACCATCAAAGTGATAGACTCAACACCATAGTAGTAACAACAGTGGTGTCTACCATCACTAGTCTGCACTCTACTCATTATTCATCTCATGTCGCACAACATGATGACGACGAGCAACAACACTATCCTCTACAGAAGCCAATGGTAACACTTCATCATCCTTGCCCAAATTTATCATCACCATGTTCAATCGGTTACATCATGTTATCAGGAGTGTTTCCTCAGCCAGGCCTTGCTGGACCTCACCCTAGCTGGCCAGCTAGGGACATTCCTTCGTCTACTGAAAGGTGAGCGATTTATGGTACGATTCTGTCATGGCTAGAACTGACTGCTGAGGAGGAACCAATACACATCCCACATGCCTAGTCCAAAGCCAACACATATAATGTGTCACGAGAAGGGGTTAACAACATCATCATCACCAACATGCGATCAATTCACCATAGCAGCTCTTCTCAACGTCACCACTGCCGCATTGTGTGCGTCCACCTGGAACGACTATGAACGAAAACGTGTTAGCAATGCGCAAATATCCACCGACACATCTCCTGACCACAAAGTTGCGGATAGCGTCGAGAATTTCACCTCAGTTTGTCTCGCAGCCACGTATGATGCCAACCGCGCCGACATCTCAGGATGCAACTTGCTCCCTGAGAAAATACACACGCAGCATCGGCATCGCACGATAGGCCTGAGAGAACCTCACTCCTCCCAGAGTTCATGTCCAGGTAGAAGGTGCCGTCATATAACCACCCACTGGGGAGCTCCTTCCCCACAGTAGCCTCCAGTATTGCTTCCCGAACATCGGCAGGAACCACCTACACCTTATGAGGATCAGCAACTGATTCTATGCATGCCTTCCCTTTGAGTACTTGCCTACTGCGTCATTCAAGGCAACGACTATAATGAAACATTATTACCGAATCTGTGAGATGCGCCTCACGAGGCAGTATACTCGGCAAACATTCTCGAACTACCAACACCATAAACGCCTAAAACAACACAACATACGTTGCACTACTACTCCTCCACTCATAGCTGACCTTCCCAATATCAGATGCCCGAGCTGTCGAACCATGCGGGACCAGAAACCTCCCCTTCACGGTGGGACCATGACTTTCCTCCTCCTCCTCGAGGAGACTCTCAGCGATCGGGTAACTCCATCGCGTCCCTTACCACAACTTCTCCTCATTATACTGCGCCCAATTCTCTTACATGCTCCAGCTCTGACCATATCCAGAAGCGCATCAGCAGGCACATTATCGTCATCACAAAGAACACCTCTGACCACCACCGACAACAGTATAGTGCCCTCAGGTAGCGGCCACCTGTCCATTTCCCATAGGAGTACTCGAAAGCCGTAGTACCACTCACCTATACTCAGGGTCAAGGTAGCGACCAAAACGACCAAGGCCAAGACT
>NW_003208466.1:30172-32391 GCF_000006405.1 Perkinsus marinus ATCC 50983 | reverse complement strand
GGCCTCACATCCTCAATGCTGGTAGTCCAAACCACTACTCCACGGCTCGTATCAGCTGTTCCAATGCCTACGTCGACTGTCTGAGTCTTCCCAGCAATACCAACCTGGCTTACATTCGGTGACGGGTGTGTGGTATGGTGAATGCAGGCAGCTAGCCCCGAGGTAGCCAGCCAGACTCTTGGCAAGGCGCTGGGTGGAGCCTTCCGACCCTGGTAGGCCGGCAACAAACACAACTCCTCGAGGGGACGAGAGCTCAGCGCACGAGGGCAGCGTGAATCGCCTGAAGTAACGACAGCTGCACCCCCGTCTCCGGGGGGGGGGGGGGGTTCGACGCGTCACCTGTATAGATTAGCCTCTACTAAAGGCTGCTCTCCGCTCTT
Source organism: Perkinsus marinus ATCC 50983 (assembly GCF_000006405.1). Taxonomy (NCBI): domain Eukaryota; phylum Perkinsozoa; order Perkinsida; family Perkinsidae; genus Perkinsus; species Perkinsus marinus. The sequence goes on along the minus strand of NW_003208466.1, from coordinate 32,011 downwards.
CCCACTTCTTAAAAATCTCGCCACCTGAGCCCGATGGGAGAAGCATGGTAGATGCATTTACACTCACCTCGATAGGCAGATCGCCGATATCCTTTACTCCAATACTGATACCACGCTCTCGCCACAACTGCATTACTCGAGATGGTGATGGCAGGTAGTCGTCGGGCTCGTCTGTGGATTGCAGGGAAGGATGTACAAGCTCAAACACGAGGAGATACTGGCCCTCCATAGACATGGTCAGCCACGGCCTGACGAGGAACTATATCAACTGCTGGAGTTGTTCAATGGCAACCGAGGCAAGCACGTATGGGAGATTCACATTGCATATCAGCTCGTGAAGAATTGAATCAAGTTGATATTGACGAGGTCTCCTCCAAGGAAGAAAATATGTCAGCACATGGAAACGATATACTACAAAGCTGCCACCACACGAGCAAAACTCCTTGTTAACAGAAGCAGATAGCACCTCCCCTCACAGTGATAGTATACCACACCATACTGAATTTAGCCCAAGCCTACCCGCCAGTTCCAATGCCATCGATTAGACACAGAGACGAGTCGTTATCAATTTTCACCAGGAGCACTCTGGAGCCGTCACCACTCAATGCGAACCCGTTACTGTATCTACGATATGGGGAAGATCTTCGACTAGCTCTGCACTGTTGCTGTCCAAATTCAAAATGGAAGTCCTTGGGAGTAGCGTGAGCCCACCAGCGACATGAATATTCACTTTTGCTCTCTACCATCAGCTCGCCGCCCACCCTACATGTTCATCTTCCCATACGTGATCCCAACACGAGCCAGGAGAGATCTCTTCGAGGCGTGGCATTTCCTGACGGACCATTCTAGCCATAAATACCCCTACCACTTCACCATAATCCGATCCTCGAACGACTTGTGACGTCAGGAGGTGCAAACTCGAGTTCTCCAAGACTCTTCGTCGCCCTCGACTCGTCGCTGGAGGTCTCTTTATTGTTCATAGTCTTCCCTGCCATGTTGAGCAAGAGGCGACCCATACGGACCCCTCGGTGCTCCGATAGGAACCTGCAGACGAGACTGTCGTCTTCGCCACGCATTTGCCATACCTTGCGGCATCATCCTCTACTGCACACTTCTCCCTAATCTGCGACCTCGAACAGCTCCAAGATAGAGGCGTCAATTGCGACATCCTGTCAGTGGTGACGGCGATCACGTCCTCTCCCCCATCTCGGAACTAACAACGCTACCGTCCTCACACGTGGCCGCTACTACCATGTAGGTATCCCCATAGACGACCGTTATGTCTTTGCTCGTGACGACTGCCTATCATACTGGGCAGTGGGACTCCAGCACTACTCGAACGCCAACTACCGATATAAAAGCGCAAGTAATCTCAGCTCCTTCCGGCCTCCTCTCCGAAGTTGATCCGAATGCATCAATCCAATCAACCTTCACCCCGGCAGCGCTGCCTTCGCCATTACCGATAGCCCCAGCAACATCTCTGATCCAAATCACCACTTCACCACTCATAGGAAGGACTCTTCTGACCGGACTAGTCGAATAGCTTCCATTGTCATGGACTCAATCTCTTCTATGTCGTCATCAGACGTATCGTGGGACGGCAAGAGGTATGTCCGTGCGCAGGCGATGCGAGTTTCTGGATGAACTCCTTTCCATACCTGCATCACTATATTCAATCCATCTTCAACCCATATCTCCCACACCATGTAGCCTCCCCTTCCCTCCTTGTAATCCCCAACCCCCCCAAAACCCTCTCTCAGAGCAAGCGTTTCGGTGCCCACCCAAGAACCCGGAACCAGCCGCCTTGCCCTGGCCGAACCAATCTCATCATCTCCCGTT
>NW_003208466.1:20745-30072 GCF_000006405.1 Perkinsus marinus ATCC 50983 | reverse complement strand
GAAACGTTACGAGAGAGAGTTAGGAATCCTGGCGTCGCGAAGCCCTCATAACCGTAAGCCTTCACTGATGAGGGACTTGTAGAGGCGATAAACTTGCACATGGTTCTTCGATTCACATCGCTGGAATGGTCTAGTTGGTTATGACGATCGCCTCACACGCGATAGGTCCCGAGTTCGATTCTCGGTTCCAGTACTTTATACTCACCAGAGGCCATTTCTCTAAGCTCATCTTCAACCCGTTAGCATTTGGCTTCTCTCCGAACACTGATTACAAAATATACTTGCGATTACAAATACACCACAGTTCAACAGAAGACCCACAACTTTGACAAAGACCTATGTCTGTCCTCCCCGACAATGCACGTATGAAAGCACCAGTCTTCTTCAAGTCGTAGTCATCGATATCTGTTTCCATATCCGCCGAGAAAACCTATTCTCCATACTTGGGAAACCTGCCCTATGCTTCTACGAAATTCGACTCTCACCAATGTCGAAGGCCACAAGCGGGTTACACTGCTAATTTTCGACACTATGGTGTCCGGGCAGAATATAGTACCTAGGAAAGCAAACTCATCCAATGAGTTCCAGCAACGTGAGTTACAATACTACTCCACATTCCCTCCTTCCCGGACACCACTATGAAGAGCTCGCCAAGCTCATCAGCTCTCTCGGAGAACTCAGACCCGTCAAGGACGGTCCCGGCTGACCAAGCAAGGGACGGGATCATTCTCAACAACCTTCCTATTCATGCTACATGTGCCATACAACAGATACAGCACACACTGCATGCTGCCGGTGTTGAGTGACCCATCGGGGCCACAGACCATGACCTGAGCTCAATGGTACCACCTCAGACATCACAGCAATCAACGATGCGGCCACATGAAGGGACGACGAATCGACTAGCATACTATATATCTACACCATACCGATCTCCATAGCTTGTGACTAGAATGATCACTCCCACAGCCTTGAGGATAACAAGTCCATGTTAGTGAGCGTATTGAGCTATTACCCGATGTAATGTAAAACTGTCGACAGGATTCACCACTGCTTACCAGGCAATCACTTCCAGAGGCAGTTACGGTCCGCCTTAAACACAAGTAGCGGTCCAAACTCGCAAGGGCATCCCGTTCGTCCACCATCACCGATTAAAATAAGATCTTTTTCACCGCACCCAGTCATCCAGATTGACAAGAACACAAGACTCACGCCTCCTCTTCATGACCATGGCAGAACTGTACTACTCAACCACCTGAGCATGTTCACACTAATGGTGTCACATACTCGATGATGTTGAGCCAACGGCTAACAACAGCAGCCAATTATACAACCCGCAAGGGCTAGATATATTAACAACAGTACGATCAAATCATGTTCAGTACTCAGTTGAGCTCAAGTACCAGCTATAACCTCCTGATTGACTTAACGTCAGGCTTCGCTCGGACTGGCGTACCAAGGAAGGGGCTTCGAGGGGTCGTACAGTGACGAGTACTGCGTACGCGTGCAGACTCACAGAGCGGAGAAGCATCTACAGAACAACAATCACAAGCCGTTCAAACGAGGAGCTTACCTCTGCCGAATAATCCACCCTTAGGAGTACTTGCAAGCCTCTGAGCGCTGCGGAGCTCAGATGAAGGAGAGTACCGGGGATAGCTCTTCTGTGGAGTCACCATACCATCACTGGCCACTGGCTGTTCACATTCACTATCATCACTGCTACTGTCATCGTCAACATCGATCTCCAACGGAACCCTCTGACAAGGGACGTAGTCGTTCCGCTCAGAGTCACCATCGACACTCATAGCGCACGGCGTGGAAGGACTATTCGAATCGGAAAACGCATCTTCTTCAGTCGCTTCAATGGAGTCAATAGATAACCCCATTCCTGCAATGGCAGCCATCGAGACTAGTCCTTCATCGTTAACGTCCTGATAAACGAAGTGCTACATCACAAATCGCCAAAACTACACTTACTCTAGAATAAGCGTCGTCATCAAACTGAACTAAGTCGTGAAACTCGCAATACTCAGAACTGGTGCTCGAGGAGGTACGTCGACGTTTGACCGGAGTCAACGAGCGGGGCAGAGCATGCAATACAGTGCATAACCGAGCACGACGATCATACCCGTCACGGTCAGCAGAGAACAGTCTGGCCTGACGTCGTAATGCAGTTCAGAACGGTCACGAGGACCAGCTGCGCCTACCGCGGTCATGTTGAGCGGCTTGTCCAAAATCGGCCGCTCCATCAGATCGACAATATCCTCCAGAAACTGTTGGAGGCTCCAATTCTCGCCGGACCACATTCGGCCCAAAGCCAGCTTACAAACCTACACCAACAGATCAATGATCACATCGTCCGAGCCGAGAGAAAGGGAGCTCACATCTCCTGTAGCTTCATCAATATTAGGATGAAATACTCTAGTACTGAACACCACTCGAGGAGGCAGCCTCGGGAACTCGGCTTCAATGAGGAGTCTAAGGAAGAAGGCTGCGACACAATAACCGACAAGCGCTTACTTTAGGGAGAAGAAACCGCGAGAATATGGTGACACTTGTGAGCCACGAACGACAGCATGGATCTCGGTCGGATCCAGTGCATTGGGTAGAGTTACTCTTCTGTCCTTCAGCCAGCTCGGAAGCACCCCATCTAGAATGCCTGACGACATGATGACAATGACAGCGATGGAGATGCAGCAGAGCATACCATGCTCTTGAGCGGTGGCTGAGGTTTCCGGAGGACCGCACGAGTTGAGGAAGTTAGCGGGCTGCTGTCGATGGAGTTGTCGCATGAGCTCAGCAATGACTTGAGGCTGTACGTTCTCATGGCTCATATGGGTAAAGAGCGAAAAGCTGAATGATAACAGTATCACAAGGAGAAATGAAAAGTCAACATAAGAAGTGAACTGTTGACGGTCACACTACACGATGTAACTTAACCACGTGAGAAGAGCTTAAATCGAAATGTTTTACCGAAGACTACTCCGGGAGGGGCGGGCGCGATACCAAGATATGCTCGCGACTAACCTCAGCCGTTTCATCGAATCACATTCCGTAGAACTTTTTCACCAAAACCGCAGTCGTGAAACTTCATGACCTGAACCCATTGGAACAATCTATTGATCACTCCCCTGTTAATTTCCTCTCATCGCCGACTTCAGCAGACTTGTTGCCAACAAAAGTAGACTCACGTCTCTAGAGCGCATACACTTTCGAGAACCACCGTGGTGCCTAACCGCGGAAGAGGAGTTCCCTGGCTGATAGACCTCAAATACAACCACTCGTTTATCTTCCACTTCGTCTAACTCATCCCCCCGGTCTGCGCCGGAAAGGGAGTTCTAGAAACTTGCTTGAAATAACAGTCATAATCATGCGTAGTAGGAAGGATCTCGCTCGCCCAAGTAATCGATCTGTTAGTAGCTGCTGCGTCTAGGCGAATTTTTGGCTCTTTAACCTAGGTACGTTGCCGTTAGCCTGTGGATCACGTTGGTTGTAGGAGTGGAATCTGTAAGGAATGCGCCATCGTTGGCGGTTCATGGGGTTTTTGGAAATTTCCGTGTTCTCAAATAGCAGAGTTGTCGAGTTGCGCTGTATAGCTGCGTTTTGCGAATTTACTATTGGACGGTTGGAAGTCGTATTCAGTAGTAGTGTTTATCACCGTAACAAGCAGTACAATGGTGGCCTCTCAGCAACTCCTCTGGCAGTGTGTGCGTAACAACAACTGCTTCATTCAGAAGCGTGCCAACACCGCCGCTTTCACCACTGAGCCTGGTAACATGACCAACCTCAACCGTGCTGGGTAATAAGACCGCTTTGGAGTAATAATATCGTAGCATTCTATCCTCTTTCAGTTACTCGGGTATCGCCAACGTCCGTGTTGGTGGCTTGGACATCCAGACCACTGGCAACAAGCAGACTATCGTCCTCACTACCAGCAAGAAGACCAAGAAGCCTTGCCACCGTTACACCACCACTGGTGTCTCCAAGAGTAATAGTACAGTGATAGAGTGTAGCATCATTTCTCGTGTTTAGACACCAAGAAGGCCCAGAAGAGCATCAAGGCTCAGTTGGCCCTCACTCGCCCTGACCTTGCCCCTCTTGCCAACAAGAAGTACAGCGCCATCAAGAAGAGCTTCAGAGCTTAAATCTTGTCGTCCGGGAACTTTGTTGCCTGCTACTACCACTACGGTGATGGGTTATCATTACTACAATGCCTATACAACGGCAGAGTCAGAGCCCACTCGCTTGTCTTTTAACAAGTTGGGTGGGTGCTGATGATGGCTTGAAATGCTCCTAAATGTCGCGTTCTCAGTGTTGGGGGAACAAACTATGGGCGGTTTTATCACTGGCCGATGGGACGTTGATTGAAATAGACAAGCGCTGTTATTCACGAGGAGACTGCAAATGCTTGAAATGCTCTCAGTCTCCTCTATATCTGTGTAGTGCATGCGTAATGTTCACCAGTTGAAGAGCTAATTCCTGACAACGAGTTTGAAATAGAGCTCTCTGTTTAATGTGGCCATCCGATAGTCGTTAACGCGGATCCTATAGCGATTTGTCGAGAGTACTTTTTTCTCGACGTATGCTAGAATGTCATGCTATCGTTCGTATTGCCTTTCCCGCTAGATCCCGTCGACGAACTACCATGTGCTAACGTTCGTTCCACGGAACTCATGGGAACAGTTCCGCTGCGTTGTGAACTGATGGTTCTTGCTTGTTGGTGGGAGAGTGACGCGCATCGCATTCAGGCGGCGAATAACATCGAGGACAGTACTCCATCGCCAGAACGTTGAAGACGACTTATGTACCGATGCTTGAAATTACCTCATAGTGTTAGGGAATTTTCAAGCATCCATTTGGAGTATTACCACAGTAACATGGTATTAGACCAATACTGCTGCTGCTGTATTGGCATCAAATTCTCACAAAGTGTAAAAAAGGAGCTCTTCGAATCGCCCTCACTCCCGTGGCTCGAACTCTGTACAATAAATATGCCACTCCCCAACGCAAATTACCTTGCAGGGTTGGCCGTACACCAATCCTAACTGATCCTAAGAGGTGGCCTCACCGGTACATACTATTGGGGATGCGTATGCTGTGAGTACTGAACCGAAAGAGGACGTCGATTAGGTGTGCCTACTTATACTGCTGCTTTAAATTTCAAGCCGCCAAGGATAGTCTGGCCAAACTGTTGGAACGTGCTCATGTGATATCATTATGTTCCTTGCTCTGACCATCCACGTGGCTTGGCTATGTTGAACTCCGCATGCAGTGACGACTACATCCGGCCTCATTGAGGGCGCCTCGTTGAAAGACTTCCAGGAGACTTCCGGCTCTCCCACAGTGACGCAGCTTCACTGGCGCTCAGTGACCGATCGACCTTCCTGGATCTAGCACCATACAAAAGTCTGGCGGCAACTTTTCCCTACAGATTCTACTGGCTCCTTCGCCGCGGTGAATATCGGCAGGTACAGCCCGCAAAGAGGATCGCAACGTTGGCACAGGCAATGGTGGAGACTCTTAGTGCGGTTCACGACTAAATGTCGGTGCTGGCAGTATGACCAGTTCGATACCTGTTACCATGGTTAAGTAGATACTCAAGTACGCAAGAGAAAAAGAGAAGTAGTGAAGAAGTAAAAAGCAAGTAAAAAGAAGAAGGTGAAGTACGTTGAAGAGCTCCTTAAGTTGCTTCTAAACGTTGTGAAAGAGTTGAGTACTTCTTAAGTATACCTTTAGTAACTCCTCGAGTTGCTCCTAAATTTGAGGCGCCTTAAATTAAGTATCCTTGTGAAACGGGCCCACTGTAACCCAATTTCAAATAGCTGTGTTCCTGGCATCCATGTTGGGCGAGCGAGCCAATCACATTAACGAGCAGACAATTTTGCCGTTACTTTCATCGATTCACCAATATCCCGTATAAGCCACATACCTTGTCGTGGCCAGCGAGAGACAGTCGGTCGGGAGTGTTGGAACAGTCTGTGGCCCCGTCTCGTGAGCCAGACAGTCACGGCTGGCTGAAGTGACAATCGGGAGGTTCAGTAAAGCTTGACGAGATCAGTCCTGGGATCGATCCTGACTCAGGATCGATTTCAGGATTCCAGAGTTTCAGATCAGTTTACTGAACACCCCGTATGTCTCGGCTTTTCCTAGCCACGCCTGAGTCTGACAGCTGAGGTGCCGAGCATTCTTGCAATATTAGACGTCAGGTGTGATCGAGACAGACACACTACCAGTGCGGCTCAGCGCTGGCAGTGTACTGGCTGCACTCGCATGCATGTGGTGCTTACGAATAGTCCACTGTTGAACGTCTATACTACTAAACCCGTTCAGATTGCTTCATTCCCCTTTACACGAAGCGAGCGTGCGCGATCCTGGCCGTACAGACATGCTAGTCTATTACCAAGACTTCTCTTACTCCTGTTTCAGTCCGCTCCGGGAGCGGCCTCAAGAGCTCTGTTTGAGATCATTGAGAGCAGCGCTCCAAATCATCTTCAACACTCGCTTAACCAAGCGAATTACATTTTATTATGGCTAGAGAAATTCTGATAAGGCCCTACGGTAAGAGATTGGCTCACGTCCTGAGCGCTGCGGATACACGAATAGGAATCCTAAGGAATTCTCAAGCCTTGTGGAGTCAGCCAGGCGCTTATCGCTCCGTTTCAAATGCCTATAATAGGAACGAACCATAAGACGTGACTTCCTTCATCTGGTTTGCATATGTAGAATCACTCTACTAAAGTGTATAACAAATAGTTGACATTCATGATGGAGCCTCCGTCATCGTGTACGTCGATAGTATACTTCGCCTACCTGCTTTCGGCCTCTGAACGACTAGCTAAGGATCTTTCCCGGCTACCAACGCGCTATTCTTACCGTGTGGGAGCGATCTTTGTTCACGAGCTGTCCACTCGGGGCAGATTGGAGCTCATGCGAAACGCAATTAACAGCACAACAAGAAATATAAACGATATAAACGAAGCGGCAGGCCCAATCCCAGTTTGCTGATGATAAAGGAAATCGAAGTTAATTAAAATTCTACAAGCGCAAACCATCCTCGGGGGCTTATTTCCAGCTCTGTGCAAGAGCGCATTCATAACTATGGTGGAGCAGTCTCGTACTGCCAGTGGTGTAACCGTGGATGATGTGAACCTGGACGGTGGTGCACAAGTTGAATCTCAAGCTGGGTCAGAGTCTGACGAGGAGGACGAGGAGGTTGACCCTGTGCCTAGCTTGGAGGATCAGAAAGCTCTTCTGAAAGAAGAAAGAGCATGCCGGAAGAAGGCCAAGCCCAAGGAAAAGCCCAAGGCTAAGTCCCAAGCTCCACCCAGAAAAAAGAGGAAATGAGATGGGGCCCCGTAGATCGATCAGGAATGGTATGTGACGAGTGATTTTCCGTATTCTCTTTTTTGTTGGTTGTGTTCGTGCAGTTAAGTCTCGTGATGAAAAGTGATTCACGCGTTGTGTTGTGTTTTACGCGTTTAACACTTCGCGTAACGCGGTAAACACGTTATGACGCGTTATCGCGTTAGAGTTTTTCGCGATATTGCGTTTCACGCGTGCGTTATGACGCGAAGTGTTATCTCAACACAACATTTCGCGTTTTTCGCGTAAAACACTTCGCGTAAAACAGTTTTAACGCGTAAAACAGGTGAAACTCCACTGAACTTGAGTGTAAGCAGTTGTTGTGATGGCGAATCCAGCTTCTGAATACCAATCAAACCCTGAAGATGAAATTTTATTGCCTCATAGCATACCTCGGATAGCTGTCAGCTCGCCCGCGTCCTCACGTGTGTCCGAGCTCAACGTCGACCAACCAGATCGCAATGAAGGAAGCACTACTCCCCCAGGCAATGCTCTATTCTTATGGTGGAATTGTGGGTTCATGAGTTTTAGGTTCCACCGACTGCAGAAGTTTGGCCCATTCTCCAAGCAAACTGCCTGTCCCAGGGAATATCAGGGCTCCGTTCTTTGTTCGCGGCATGCTGTCGAATATCTTAGGGGGAGAGTGAGTACTCTCTATCCTCATGATGGATCATCTGTGTCTCAGAAGCTCGCCAAATTCGATGATCAGTCCTTTCGAATTTGGTCGAGCCGACTCAACCCCTGGGTGTCGCAACCCGAGTCCTGGCAACTCGACCGAGGCGGACACCATAGAACTGACATTTGGACCGTATACCTCCGACAAGCCTGCAAGTTTGCACTCCCGAAATAACAGAGCCTTGGCTGAGCTCAGGGCACGTGGTTCCGACGTGACGGTGGCCGATGAGTACTCAATGCGTCTGTCTGGCAGCTCCGATCGTCTCCTGTGTAGGCTGAGTCTGTGCCCAATGATCTCTCGTGACTACAGGACCGAACTCCACAATAGAGTGAGTTATCGTTCCTCACAGCTAAGCGGTCTTGAGGTGTCACCATTAATTCTCTCCATCTAAGTTGACTGGATTTCGTAGCATTAACTTCGTTATACGCTAATCTTCAGACGCTGACTATTACGAGTTTCTTCGCTCCTATTCGCTATTCGCTTGCTAGTGATGTATATTGACATGGTATACTAGCAGCATATCTGCAGCACTCACCGTATGGTGATACCACATACGCCTGGAGACTCCTATCTCTGCCAGATCCCGTCGACGAAATACCGTCTGCTAACTTTTATCCCACGGAACTTATGGGAGCAGCTCCACCGCGTTGCCAACTTATGGTTCTTACTCATTGGTAAGAGTGTGATGCTCAACGCACACGGGATTCTGAGCACGACAACAATGACAGTTTACCATCGTCATGGAATTGAAGAGTTCTCTCTCGATGCTTGAGGGCCTGGTCTCTGCAGGTATCTGCCAGATGCTTCCTTACGATTTGAGCCCTACTTCGGAGTGGGCCACCATCGCGCCGCTGGTATTCGTGCTCAGTCTGACGATGGTCAAGGATGCGATAGAGGATTATCGTCGTTATATGAATGACACTAAAGTGATGTTCTTTCATAATTCCACGGTTCAAAGCAACCCGTACGTGTTCGCATCGATCGCAGAGAAATCAAGCGACCCTATTGATCTCGAAGATACATGCTCGACTGAATCGGGCATATTGTGCTGCATTTCCCGATCGATTACTGGTCACCAACAGGTCAATAAGCGCTTGTGCCGAGCGGTCGTGAGAAGGAAAGCTGCTGCCGACAACGAGCGAGGATCTTGGAGTGGGCACCCCGCGGCTGGTCAGGCCACTCTCGTCCGACCATGTGACACGGTGCGCGCGTGTGATAGGTTTGGAACTCATATCTTGGGAGAACATTACAGCCGGCTCGATCATATACCTGAGCAGAGGAGAGGAAGT
>NW_003208466.1:15652-20645 GCF_000006405.1 Perkinsus marinus ATCC 50983 | reverse complement strand
TTCCGATAACCAATCGTTCACCACTGTTCTAATGCTTTTGGATCTCGATAGATAGCAGTTATCGAGCTGAGAACATATAGTAAAGGTTTTGCTAGAGAATTTTCTGCATATTTACTTGCTCGTGAATTCGCGAAAGTGTTCTCTGTGCTCATCACCTCGCAGCGCAATAACTCTCAGAGAATTGTCGCGTGGCAGCCTTTCCGCGTGTCATAGTTTGTTGCATCGACTCCGTAAATCCTCTAGAATTAACACTGAAACTCCGCCGGTTTGGGGGGGGGGTCGATTTGCGTGTTGTGATTTCGTAGATTTTTCATAGCCGGAATCGGGATGTTTATAGCAGTGATACCGCTTTCGCGTTCGAGTACGTCCGCGAAGGTTAACCCTACGGGGAGCACTTCTACTTCAGTGGCTTCAGCTATATCATGCTACCATGCATTTCCCGCCTCGTTCCGGGACGCGCGAACGTGTATTTCGCGCGAGGTTCCGATGACCACGTTCAACGTAGCGCGACAAGGGTCTTGCGAACGTGTATTTCGCGCGAGGTTCCGACGAACGCGTTCAACGTAGCACGACAAGGTTCCCGGAGCATGTATACTGAGCGCTCAAGGAGCGCTTGGGCGTTCTGACGTTCTGTAGGCGAGGGTCGAATGACTAGTGTATAGACGCGGAGACGACCTTTGCCGGAGGTCTGACGCGCCTGCCGGGTGCATTTCGACTTGCTACATCACCGAAAGACAGGATCAGTGTCTGTGACCGAGCTTGACGGTGAGTTGGTTCTATTGTGTAATTTCTGGCAATGATGACTGACAGTTCGATGATGCGCAACCTCCGCGTTTCGTACTACTTCGAGTAGAACACTTCTGCGTTTCTTGTGTGCCGGTGTGATACATCGACCATGTCATGAAGCATCAAGTTGGTGATACTATATCGAGAACACAAGAGTCTTGTGACAAGACTGAGGTGGTGATGTAGTAGTGAGACTCCGACGGCCGGAGTTCGGCGGACACAGTTACCACGCCGGACACAGTCGGGCGGTTGTCCGATCATACTCCTCACATTATGTGAGTCACATAAAAGCATTATCGATGCTCTCCGTTCAACAATTGAGAGTTAGCTAACACTTGGCCAGTCGACCGTTTGACTGTCTACCGGTGTTGCCGCTCCGAATGAGCGGCTAGCTCTGTCGCTAGTCTCATAGCGTCGCTTGGACCCCGCTCACTGGGCTGACGGTCATCTATATCGTGCTAGCAAGTGGAATGAGCATTCCTATAAAGGAATAGCTTCACCTGTAGATACCTCGGCTTCGTCCTTGGGCTCATTCTGATATTAGCATTGGGGCTAACGATCGCCTTCACCGGTACATCCAGGTCGCGAGACAAGTTCGAGTTATTCGTGGGCATAGACACTAATACCGTAGCTTGGGTAGGTCTGCATCGATAACTACCACTTGCGAATGTTCCATCAGCCTGCTGCAGGATGCTATTCAGGGACACCAATTTCTGACATTCCTCCTCTTATTCAACAATATGATTCCAATATCATTGTACGTTACCGTGGACATCGTGAGGTCGATACAGGTTGGTCGGGGCAAAGCTTTAGCGCGCTCTCGTTATGAACGGTGCTTTCATGGCATGCCGCCAGTATTGAGATCATAGTATGATCGAAAAATACTGGCGGAAGATCTGAATCAGTATGATCATCATAGTGATTCAGATCTCCCGATGAGTCATAATAGAGGTTGTAATTTTCAGGCATATATCATTCAGCGTGACTCCCGCATGCGGGACGGCAAGCCTTCGATCATCGTGGGAACATCAGGCCTAAACGATGACCTTGGCCGAGTTGATTATGTTCTGGCTGATAAGACCGGAACCTTGACAGAGAACCGCATGGCGTTCAGAATGTGCAGTATCGGCGGCATACAGTATGGGGGTGACGAGATGGGATACACCACTGAGAGTGTGAACTCTGCCACTCTGTACGCATTATGGAGCAGTGAAGTGCTTCCCAACGCCGCAGAGAACTGCTCACGTGATGCAGCGTTGCTAGAGTATCTGGGAGTACCGGCCATCACAAGTCCCCAGGAGGCTTTCGTGCATCTTTTCATGTTGACATGTGCGATATGCAATACTGTCATACCCGAGGCGTCGACTAAATCTCCGCTCGGAGTCCGTTTTGAAGGCACTAGCCCAGATGAGGAAGCGTTGGTGGAAATGGCGGCGAGCTCAGGATACATTCTCACTTCCCGAACTGCGAACTACGTGACATTGAAGATATTACGGTCTATCCCCGGACGAGAGGAGTCGCAGTGGCAGGATACTACATTCAAAATTCTTGGTGTCAATGAGTATACTTGCGAGCGCAAGCGCATGAGTGTTCTCGTCCAAGCGTTGAAGACTGATGATGGCGGCACAGGTCATATTCTCGATAGTACGGGGTCTATGCTGCTGGCTAAAGGTGCAGACGACGTGATGCTCGAACTTTGCCAGAGAGGCGCTGGAGACGGTACATCGCTAGCCTTATGTGGGATACCCGTGCGCGGCGTGCGAGCTGAGACGGTTTCCGACATCAATGATTTCGCGTCAGCCGGCAATCGAACGCTCATGCTAGCGATGCGGTTTCTTGACGAAGTCGAGACCTCAGAGTATCTGGGAGCCTCGAATGAAGCGAGGCACGCTATAACAAATCGAGCAGATCGGTTTGTCCGTGTAGCCGAGAAGTTCGAGAAGAACCTTATCGTGCTTGGAGCCACAGCTGTGGAAGATAAGTTACAACGCGGCGTCAGTACAACAATTTCGCGACTTCTGAGTGCTGGTGTCAAGGTTTGGATGCTCACGGGAGATCGGTATGAGACGTCCTTGAACATTGCTCGAGCTTCTGAACTTTTGCCTCTGGATGCTCTTTTGTCGGACCTCCGCCGTGAATGCGAGACGAAAATGACGAGTGAAGAATCGGATGCCTTTGTACGCGAAAAACAGAAGACATTCGAAAGGGATTATCTGCAGTGGGTGGCCCATGGGAAAACGAAGCACCTTTGCGTCGTACTGGACGGCTCTGCTATATCCTGCTTCTCAACATCTAGAGAAAATTTGGGAATTCTTGCCAATGTAATCTCGAACGCTAAAACGGTGCTAGCATGCCGCAGTTCACCATCACAGAAGGCGCTGATTACTCGGCTGCTGAAAGAAGCAGATGATCGTATCATCTTGAGTATAGGCGATGGAGCGAATGATGTTCCTATGCTCCAGATGGCTCATATCGGTATTGGAGTTATTGGTAGCGAGGGAATGCAGGCAGTGAGAGCCTCAGACTATGCCGTGGCATCATTCTCTCACCTTGGGGAGCTGATGTTAGTCCATGGTCGAGACTGCTACAACCGCATCACGCTCGTTATACTGTATTCATTTTTCAAGAATATCTGCCTGGTACTGCCCACTGTATTCTTCGCATTCAGCAATGCGTTCACGGGCACCTCTCTGTACGAATCCTGGATCCTGATGTCCTACAATGTTCTCTGGACCTCCCTCCCTATCATAGTCCTCGGCGCTTTGGACATCACTTTTCCACGTTGGGTCGTCGCGAGATATCCCATTGTGTATCGTGAAGGGAGGCAATCCATCTCATTCAGTGCGAGAAAGTTCCTCGCGTGGACTTTGAGAGCCATCTTTTGTGCTGCAATAGTCTATGTCTCTATCGCTATAGGAATGAGCTACTCTTCAGCTCTCGCTTCCAACGGAGGCGTGGTGGATCATGCCTGCATGGGCACTCTTGTTTACTACTCTGTAGTGGTTGCCGTTAATGTCATACTGGTCATTTTCTCCAATCATCTCTCCTCTCTCTTCGTATTCCTCTGTTTCGCTTCCATCAGCACGTTCTTACCATGCCTTTTCCTCTATTCTCGTTTTGGTCGTCCATGGTCAGCAGCAGCCAATGTGGCTGGGATGCTCTGGGAAGGGTCTCTCATCAACTGGTTGATTCCCGTCTTTGTGGTTGGTGTCTGCGTCTCCTCGAGTATACTTGAGAGATTTCTCGCCTATTCGAGGGCCGCGGCAACCCCGGTACAGAAGCTCCAACGGTGGCTGGCGGCTGCCCCTCGTCAATGGGTCAAACGCGGATTACCATACCTCGCATCAAAGCTCAAGGAAACCTTCGCCTGCACGACAGAGCCTCTCATATTTTCCTTGAGCGAAGATCTGGAGGACCAAACTTTGGAAGAAAGAGGTGCACTTCGTTACAAACCCCGAGCACTGGGTGTCCAACGACTGCTCGAAGTGATGAGGGAATATTGGAAGGGTGCGTTTGGACGTCCTACATCGGAGGGCGACTATTCGCAAGCATTGAAGAAAATCAATCCGAGGACGCTCAGATTCAATAATCTTGCCACAGAGTCCGGCTATCTGCGACACTCACAGGATGAGGCCGTCAAACACGCCCGGTTGTCTGTCGGAGCCATGTTCGCCTACGAGTTTTCCTGGGGCGTGATCGAGGAGATGGTCCAGCCAGGGATGGTGTCTGTACAACTTGCCCTCGCCCTGTTTGTCAGCTTCTGTTTTTATTGTGCAACGAGTACACGCTCCTTCCGGATTCACTACAATGCTTTTTTGACTGCTCTGGCATTCTTTTCAATTGTGGGATTCTACATTTGGAGACTTCCCACGAGAACAGATGATGCCCATCTGGTCGCCTGGACTTCCTTCTTTATTAACATCGTAGTTCAAATACCGTTCCCTAGAGCATTGACCATATCCTCTGTCCATATTGTCTGCTTCGTTCTCCTTCATCTTGCATATGATTTGGAAATACGGCACGATTCAATTGTGGATACCCTGGACTCCCGAGACTGCGGTGCGAGCCTTGGCAGCTACTGCCAGCTGCTGGATTATCTCCCGATGGTGCTCGGAACCACACTGGTGTGCCTAGTGCTAGGTTACGAGATTGAACTAAACCAGAGACGTTGCTATCTGTCTCACTCAATTCCAGAGCTGAGCAAAGT
>NW_003208466.1:12522-15552 GCF_000006405.1 Perkinsus marinus ATCC 50983 | reverse complement strand
GCAGTTCTGTATATTCGAGGATACCATCAATACCGCCTCGCGCATGAAGTCCACTGCAGTTCCTAATTGTATTCACCTCTCTGCGAGCACGCGGAAGTGCTTGGAGTTCTCTCCAAGCCTGTCTTTCGAGGAGCGTGAGACATTCGTCAAAGGTAAAGGTATGTTGGTAACCTACAATGCCTCGCGGGCTGTTGGACCACTGCAAGATGCTGGTGTATTATCTCCTACAGTATCGGGGGAAGAGTCTTCAGCCGCCGCGATTAGCATTCCCATTGGGGAGAAGGTGGGGAGACTGGCGTCTTCTCTAAAGCGTTCTCGGTCTAGTGCTAGTGCACCATCAGTCAGCGCCTCAGCCACCCTTGCTGAGAGGCTTTCTGCAGGCATCAAGCGGTTCGTATGGAGGAGTAGGAGGACGGTGCGAGCCTCTGTTAACGACACTGACCACTCTTCCGTCCATTCGGGTGATGAGGAATATGTGAGCTACACTGACAGTTCGGCTCACTACGACGAGTCTCGCGATGTAAAGATGACAGTTGAGGCCCTGAGACGCCGCAGCAAAAGTCGTGATGCTAACGTGAGGCATGTCATCGAGTATACCGATCTCGGCAGAGACAGGGCCAACCTGTTCACTCTGGAATTCCTACAGAGAGCTCATGAGATCGAGTTTCGCAAAGAACATCTTGCGACATTTGCAACCTCTAAATGGACTCGACGTGTTTTATTGATACTATTGGTGTCTTACCTCCTCCAGACCATCGAGCTAGTCGCCGTACCACAACAGCCACAAATCATACTCTCCCGTCTCCTCCTTGCTCGTATCACCGTATCGGTCCTTTTGATGGTACTCTATATCGTTCATTCGCTGGGGAATATCATACCCGCATCCGCTCTGAGACTACTCACGGTCGTAGTCTACGCTGTTGGCATTTTGCTAACTTCATTACATACATACGCATTTCTCGAATCGGGACGGCTACAATATTGTGAAGTCGATGATGACCTGGCATGTAGCAGTCTGGACACCGCAAATGAGTCCCCTATTATAATGTAATAGATTGTGCTGTCCCTGTTCAATGATCGGTGATAACCTTGGTCATCCATTCGACGTCAGAGTCTATCATAATCAGTTTCTCGCGAGCACCATGCCAGGTATCAGTCGTACGCGAATAGCCTCGAGCTGACCATGTGGTTGATGGTGATTAACTTCAAAGCGGCATTGCTTTTCAAGCATCTCATCTATATCAACATCATCATCCTCGTGCCAGTACTGGTATTGTGGAACCTCAGTGACTGCGTGGGGTTTGACCTGGCTATAGAGGTAGTCGCCACGACACAGTTGTTCTCTGGAGATTTATCTCAAACTAATTCCAAGTAGAAGCACAGCGTAGCTAGAGGCTTGTCGGCGTGAAAAATGTTCGACTTGAACTATTATGTTTCCTCGCATTCGCAGTGCTTATCTGGTGACTCTGTGCAGATATCAAGATTGGCTGCTTGTTTTGCCTTCGTTGCGGCAATCATGGTACGGATGAGAGAGTCCTGGGAAAGAAGAATATATCTAACCAACATTGAGTACCGAAGTTGGCAGAAACGAGTCCGTCGATTATTGTCGGAATTCATGCCCTCCTCCGTAGGTCCTGACTTCGACAAAGGCTTCCTAAGTATGTCCTTGTGGTTCCTTTAGGCATTGGAAGGCTATCTAGCAGACAAGTACATAGCGTCGTTGTATAAAAATATGACCCTTCTGTTCGCCGACATATGTAACTACACAGCCTATGCGAAGAGCGCCCCTGCCGAGCGGGTTGTATCTCTTCTCACCAACTTATTCTCGCGGTTCGACGATTTATCGGATGTTCACGGGGTGTACAAGGTGAGCTCTTCGGATAGCTCTAGAACCCGTAGCTACATCTTTTAAGGATGCTCCCGTTCGTGTGTCATTCCTCTGCGATGCAACGCGAGCATTCAAGCACGACTGGTGTCTGCTGATGCTCAGGTGCATACTATTGGGGATGCCTACGTTGCGAGCACTGAACCAAAAGAGGGAGTGGATAAGGTGTGTTGAGTCGTACCACTGAAACTATCATAGAACCCTCTGCAAAGACTATCGGCGGCTCCGAATTGATTCTGCGGTCCTGATTCGATTGGTAACAGCAAATATTGGCAGGTACAGTCTGCTAGCAAGATGGTATCGTTCGCACAGGCAATGGTGGAGGCTCTCAGTACGGTTCGCGAGGAAATGTCGGCGCCGGAATTGGAAATGCGAATAGGCTTGCACCTCGGCAAATTCGTTGGCGGGATTATTGGTGAGCCTAGTAGCTGCTTGTAATTTCGAACAGCATTGTGTATGGAGACTTCATCCTAACTTTCCATCGCAGCTACCACGAAGATCAACTATGACATCTTTGGTGTTGATGTCACGATAGCCAATCAAGTCGAGACAGCGGGTATACCCGGCAAAATAGTTGCATCTAACTCTCTCCGCGGGTAGGCCATTTAGTCACTCGGGGCGGCGTCCAACCTATGCGTCTTTCGTGTAGTCAAGATTGGAGGAGTTTTGAGGGCTGTTCGTAGCTCGTCCTTCAGATATCTGATTCATCATTTCCCGGAAAAGTATAGATTCCGTTTCCATAAAACAATAGAGACGCTGGTTCCTGACGATTCCGGTGAGTTCTACAGTGTAGTGCAGACAGTTGTTCTCCCGCAGCTAGATGTTCAAGGATAGATTCTCAGAAAAGCGCCAGCCGACATGCAGCCATCAAAGAGTCGTTGTCAAGCGTCTGAATATTTACGAAATATCCACAAGAAAGATGCGATATGGCCAGTTCGAAACTGTCTGATAACCCGGTCAATTCAACCCCGAGTAATTTGATCTCTGAGTCACAGATCGAAGAGAGCCATGATCAGAGACTCCGAGCCCACGTTATGCAAACAAATTATTTACATAAGTTGATTGTTGATTTCGACGATAGTTTGTTAATTCGCCGACTCAACGCTAGAGCCATCTGGCATATGTTTCAGGAGGAGTTCAAAGTG
>NW_003208466.1:9468-12422 GCF_000006405.1 Perkinsus marinus ATCC 50983 | reverse complement strand
AGATTCATTGTTCGAAGCAATGGAAAGTCAATTAGTCAGCACTTAACACTCATCGTTTGATTTCTCAACTGGGCCAATACGTTGGCCCACCCGCTTGAATCAGTACCCGCATACAGCTCCAGAACTGTGAGTAAAATCAGCCTCCCACCGTGAGCAGTGAGTAGAATTTATCGGATACGTTGTTGATTTATCAGTTACAGTCTCTCAAATTAATAGACTCATTCTCAGTGTCGATTCAGTCTGTAACGGTCTTCGTTACAAACCGATGTTTCTTACTGATCTCGAAGTTGCTGACCGATCGAAGCGAGAGGAGACGATGTCGTGTTGTGCATGCGTGCATGCAGGATCTTCATCCTGAGTCGGGATATCTCGAACCCTTATATGTACGATTGCTAGTTGAGCCAGGATCCCCGATGTGATATTAACACAAAACACTGCTCAGAAGTGATATCATCTTTGATTATACGGTGTGTCTCACGCCTGTGAAGCACTCCATTACTCGTACACGGTGAGATCCATGGCTACCATTGACGATGGTCCTCTGGCCTACAATCGGAATTCCTCAGTATCGAGGACTATTGCGAACACCATACGCACCAATGCGCCGGCAGTTATCTCTGCAACAGTTGATAGTCCGCCCTGGAGCACATGGAGGACCATCTGCTTGTTAGTTATGTGCTCTGCCACAGCACTTGATACGAGCACGAGCATGACGTCGATGCCTGAATGAGTCTCTGAATATGCCTCATACTGCATGCATATATGCATGTAAGAAGCATTCACACACGGACGTTTATGACGTAATAGATCTCCCGAGCGCTCCCTAGGCAAAGTGGCGCTGGCTTAGTCAGCCTGCCAGGCTGAGCCTGGTTACCTGGGCGCAGCTGATATCCCTGAACTGTGTTGTTATGGTGCTCCTTGCTCAAGCATGTTACCTATCGAGGATAGCAATCCCTCTTAGCTCCAGACCGAGAGAACTCATCGTAGCGGGATGACAATCCAGCATCACAACTCGCTGACAGAACACTCGAGATGATGAAAGAAGCATACTGGAAGCATTCAGACACAAGGAGGGTCAGTGATATGAACTCACGGCAAAAGCTCCCTTTTCTGGTAATCCTTTCCTGTAAGCGAGCACCACCTTGGAGCTCCCAACATGTGCTAGAAACATCCCTCTCATCGGGGAACCGGAAACCTCATCAACCGCTCCCGTGAGCAGGAGAACGAGTGACACGCTAATATCTATCAGAAACGACTGGGAAAATTCTCAAAGCTTGCCCCTGACTTTCGCAATCTTCTGCTTGCTCCAGTGCTTCCCGGAGTATTCCTTCAGGCGACTCACGTACTGCAGTGGCAGGCTCAGAGTTGAATACACCTACGACCGCTGCAAGTGAGCGTCAAGATTGTCATCTCTGCCTGACCGATGATCTTGCTCATGACCAACTGCACCTCGGAGCTCTTCAACCCTCCGTCAACCAGCCCAAGTAGGACTGTGTTGTCCGTCGCCGGACTCCGACAAACGAACACAGATGTTTTCTCGGGTGTAGGGCAAGACACCGCAATACCGTTTCTGAAGTGACGTGTTTACGCCGCGTGGGTGGTGATACCATGCCCGGACCTCTCGAGCCACTGAGTCGAATATGACAAGTCGACTAACACGAGGCTCGCGTCTTCTTCTGCCAGACTCGCCGCTCCCGCCTCTCCCGAGAGACTCGCTGTAGTTGACGCTAAGAGATTCTCTGCATTTTCGACCTATAGGAAAGTCAAAGTCTGTCAGCGAGAGCTTCCCCATATCGAGATGAATGCGCATTCGACTATATAGTCACGTCGCGGATAGCCGACCTGTTCCATGAGCATTTGATGAACATCTCCGCCTTGCGTTCGAAACCGATCGACGATCCTCGGTGCTGATGGTCTTGAACGAGACTAAACGAGCCATTTGGACCTCGAAAATGGCGATGGAGCCTCACTCGCGCCATGTGCTCGGCGTGATCGATCTGATGTATTTTCTGACGCAATGTGCGGAGCTCCTTCTCGAGCAATAGGTTGCGTGATCTCATTTGACGGAGTTCCTCATGACTGGATGACTACGAGGGAGAATTCTGATCGCTCAGCGGCATCTACTGGCCCTCACCAACTCCTTAGAGAGTTTATCGTTGCGGTTTTTGAGCTCCGCTATCTGCTTCTGTTGATTCAAAGAGGTCCTCACAGATGCACCCACAGATACTGAATGAGAATGCTGAACCATTAAGCATCAAAGCACTAGTCTAAGACACATACTATGTCGAACATTGTCATTGAAAAACTCCCTCACATTCAAGATCGCAATCCAAACTGACTTCACAATACGTAGCCGAGAGATACCTCTATTGGCAACTCTAGGTGATTGCTCCCGACTTCTGGCAATGTTAGGCTTCGATGGCGACGCGGGACAGCTGCATTTCTTGGAACGAGGTGAATGAGAAGTCAGGGATGCCACCGAACTGAGGAATCGATATTGCATCTATTAATGTATCATAACAAACCCAGGCACTGACTCTGCACTCTGGTGGTCACCGCGTTGTAAGCTCTGTAGTAATGCAGTTCTAGCACTCTTCTCGGCCACATGACGAATCCGTCGGAACTATAACACCATCAATGTATATAATTCGTCGATAAATCCACACACCAAATCATCATCCATCCTCGGAGGCCTTGTTACTCGGTTCTCCGGCTTCTCAGCAGTGGCATCGGCCTCCGGGACCTACCTCGTCAAATTGAGATGACATCACCACACACGCAGAGAGAAGAAGTCGCTCGCTCTCTTTTTTGCGATTGTGATGTTGATGACTTGGCCTGCCTTCAGCTCCGGTGATTTGGTCTCAACCTTCGGAGACCTTTTCGGGTCGGCGTTCGAGTCACTCTGCGAGACCGGCACGGGTTGACTTATCTGTGCAGGGCTCATCGGGAAGAAT
>NW_003208466.1:6526-9368 GCF_000006405.1 Perkinsus marinus ATCC 50983 | reverse complement strand
CTGCAATTCGGGGAAGAACTCTACTACTTATCTCTTACCTAGAACAGGACCTAACGAAGGGATATTGAATATGGGGAGGAACGCTCGAAGTACATCGTGTTTCGTAATGACTTCGAAGCTAAGTGCCCCAAATGGGGCCAAGATGTGGAGATGGGCGACTTGGCGTCTTTCTGGTCTACAGAGACGGGGATTGTTGTTGTAGCCCTACACCCGGAAAACTTGCATCTGAAATCCATCTGAAGATCAGTATGTACTTCCGGAGATAATTTCTATGACTTTCTTATACCTTTATGACGCTTTCCGGTGATGAAGACTTGCGAGTTGGTTGAAGGACCAGCATCCTGGACGCTTTACAGATGAGATGATCGATCATTGAATGTTAGCTATGACCAGTAAGTTTATTATGAACCGTTTATTAGTCGCGCTGTGACCCATTTGTTATGTTCGTCAATCTCCCGTGGACTCACGTCGTCGCTGTCGTTCTTCGTATCAACTGGTACTTGAACCGATAAAGAGTCCTCGCTATCATGAACAACTGATCAACCGTTGAACAGCCCGAACCTACAGATACTTTTGCCATAGTAACACAACCTCAGGTTGTGTTACTATGCTCCTCACTTTAACCTTGCCCAATAAATTGACCTATCAAGTAAAGTATCGTTACACACGATTGCACACTTTCCCGCCGTCGATATCCCGGGCGGACAAATATCTCATGAAAGTGCAGAAACGCCTACGTCCAAGGCACCAGTATCGACAAGCCCAGACATCGACGGCTTCCTTATTCACTATGCTGACCTTGGGACTCATTTCTTGTTAATCGACTATACATATAGAAAACATTCCAGGTTTGTTATCTAAGCATGTTGGGTAGTTTGTTCGGTGAAAGACGTTAGCTATTTGTCAAGGCAGCTAGCTAACACATGGTTAGAAGAATCGAGTAGTAGCTAACATGCTGAATGAGTTGTGCGTGCGTGCGTGCGCGATGAGTTATTTTGACTGAACTACCGACGGTCCGAGGGCATCAGATGAATCAAACGAGTCCTCTATGACCGGAGGTTTGCAGAAAAATTGTAAAACTCGACTACTCCCACAGCTTCAAGAAATATGTTTGGTGCACGAGTTTGGTGCACGATTCGAGATGTATTGACTATCAAATGGCCATGACGATCGCAACTGAATATCACTTTTGATTATCGCATCTCCACAATGATCTGCACAAGATATACACAAGCCCAAATGGGTCAACTCACGTCTGCTACTGCACGAGAGTGCTCGGCTGCTTGTGCTAAATGCCGACTATGCACCAATGCGTTGAGCATCTGGTCACCGAAGCCAGTATCCTTCAGAGTTGCTGAAAACATTATATTGTTTTCACCAGCTTAGTTTCGGTGAAGAAGGGAGTCACTGAACTATGCTCCGATGTAAACTCCAAGAACAGTGTGCAACGTTCACAGGCAGTGTAGTCAACTCTCGGATGGCCGCGACTATTTTCTAGTTACCATGTCAGCGGGTCTCGCGAAATAGCATGAGGACGGAACTTACGAGCTAGGCTTCGTGACGAATCCTGTGTGTTGGTTAGATTCGCAGCAACAGAAGACTCTGATATGGAACCCCGAACCATGTGAAGCATCTAAGGGAGACTCCAGAAGGTGGCAGAGGACGGGCCATAGCATTGGTGCGAGGAAAGGTAGAAGGTGGGAAGCCCCACTCTGTCTGCCAAATCTCGACTTCGATCGAGCAAGTTTGCAATCGAGTCCAATCTGTCAAACTCGTAGTTCTTCAGATGCCTCAGGTCATCAGCTGCCCTATTCGCGTCCCTGACTACAAACGACCCGTTTTGACGGCGAAGAATCCCCGACAACAGCACGGAACACTGCCGATATGAAACTGGATTTTCGTTGCTTGTGTACACTGTACACTAAATGCGTTGTTGTTTTTGTAGGCATAAATACAATTCACGCGCCCACCTGTGAGCTGTAGACTATGATTGATCCCGCTTGGGTGCATGCCACTCTCGGCTCGAGAGGCGTCTTGCCGAGCTTCGAGTAACTTGTGTTCAACAATACCGAAAAGTTTGCATTTTGCTGACAAGGAGATTGGATACTGCTAGAAATGGTAAGCCACACGAATTGGCGACAGAACGAGAATTTGGTAACAGAACTAGAATAGACTTCGATTCGCTGCTTCTGCTTCCGAACGCCACCAAACTCACTTGCCATGTAATTATCCAACAAACGAGTCAATGTTCGTGTCAAGGCCTCTTCTTCATTAGCTGCTGCTGCAGTCTCGTCCGCCAGCTGTAGACTATGCGAGCCCGCCTTGTAAGCGTGGTGTCTAGGCTTATGAAAGTCTATGAATCACACGACGGTATACATACATCGCACTAGCTCTAGCGGATGCCGTCGATACCCAAGCAGCATCTCGGAAGCCAACACCTTTTCCCAAGTCCTGTCGCTAACTAGCTGCTAGGCCAGACGAAACCTCCCGGTCCTCACCGTAATATCAAAAGCTGAGCATTTATCATCGTGTGGCTGATGCAGGGTTGTGGGGAAATGCGCAGATGCAGTCATAACAAAGAACAGTATCCGGAAGCAATGTGACCAATTGCATGGATAGGAAAGTGCTTTATGCTTCCAGGCAAAATCGAAACTGTTGACTCACCGAGTCGCCCCATTCCAATCTTGGATCACAGCATAAAGTGTCATTATATTCGTATGTTTGACTAACATCGGGAGTGGGCGGCTACGAACAGTAGTGCTTTACCTAAGTCCGCTAACCGCACTTCTTTTGCGTTTCACTGTTCGTCATTTTGCCTTTGATATACTTCTTAAATGCGGAC
>NW_003208466.1:3962-6426 GCF_000006405.1 Perkinsus marinus ATCC 50983 | reverse complement strand
AGTCGGACTGACTGTATGCATATTTCCAACACTGTCACCAACACATGAAGATAACGTGTACGCATTGCCCACACGGCTCGATACACCACTCAGTGTTTACGGCCCAAGAAGTACCGAATTTCTGAGGTATAGCTTGCCATCGAACTTGGTATCCTTCCGAGTACATATGGCGCTTATAGTACCACCATTGGTATCTGATATCTACTGTGTGAGAACTCGACACTGGATGAGGAGATGTGGGAGTGGCGTCAGTTTCCCACCTGTAGTTTCTATTCCGTGGCCGCCTATCAAGCCTGTCGCGTTCACAAGAACCGATTGACTTTACTACTCGTACGTCGAGCAATCGTGGAGAATACCGAGGGAACTGCAATTTGAAAAATGCGCTGAGGCGACTCAGTTCAGAGACTATGACAAGTCAACGAAATCGTTACTGTTTGCTCCACTGTGATGCCATCATAAGAGTTCTTCAGTGTGAAAGTACTGTCTAGCAGCTTATTAGCCGTTCGTATGACGTAACCCTGAGACAGGTAGAAAGAACGTAGGGAGGAAAGACATTGAATAGATAGGACTTGGAGATCCTTTCGAACTATAGAGTTGGGAATCCAATCGAAAACCTCTGCCCAAGCTCATCATAATCAAGAGAGTTCAATCGTCAATACTACCTGAAAGGTCCCAAACGTTTTCTTGCTTCGACTTATCTCATACCGAACTTCTACCAAATCTCCGAGGTTCATCCTAGGCATCTGGACGATGGTCCCCGGAAATGACGACAAATGTAATGCTTTTTACTGTGAAGGTTCGTTTCTTCTTCATCTCATTGATCTCCTTCAGCTTCAAGTGCTCCATCAATGTTTTACAATACCTGTAAAAAAAGGCGTCGAGATTAGTCCCAACACTCTGATGTGACTCTGGAGTAATGGGCTCTTGTTTGACATTAGGTGGCCAGTTCTTGGAGGTCACGGGATTGTCGATGGTGAAGACTTTCTGAGATGCTTCGGAGGGTCTGGCCCGAGTACCTATGTACCATTCAGCCCCTGTCATGTAGAGAGCCTCATTAGCATGCATTACGCATAGCCCTGGCAGAATTGAAGAGACTGCGTAGTCGATGCCGACTGGACGCTTCTGTTTGAATCAACATCAGATGAGCCTTGAGATGAGCTGATATCGAGTTCTTGATGTAAAATCTAATGCTCTTTGGATTCCCGGAGGGGCTGCAAATTATCCCGTCACTAAATTGGATCTATAGTGACGACACGATCGAAAAAGGTCAGCGCAGGTTGTATCGCGCTCGCCCGAATATCGATAAACGAAAAAGGTAGTTCAGCACCAACCGTGAAGTCGTAGGGCCTTTTCGTAGCTGTAGAACTGCTTACGTTACGCACATCGTAACGTAAACCGTGAAAAACATTACGCTGCCCATCTATAAGTCCTGCCTTATTCATCCCCAGGGCACCAGCAATACGGTGAACGACTTGGCGAGACCAACAATCCGCTTCTAACAGTTGCTCAGCCTTCTCCAGTTCAGACCGTGGGTTGCAATCGATCACCAGCCCCCTCTGGTCGTAAGAGAGCAAGACGCCAAGCACTGGCATGGGCTATCGAATGTATGGGTGCAGAGACGCCACATGGGATTGTACGGATTGATGGACGAGTATAGCAAATTTCAAGACAGAGATTGTATATCCACACAACGATAGGTGAGATAATAATATCGATAGTCAGAACACAATCTTGCATGCATCTTCCATTGAGATGTGTAACAACAGATCATCAAAAAAGTGTGGTATACCACTCGCCACGACATCGTATAACGTTGACGTACGGAATGATCGGATTTGTCGTCCGCGGAAAGACTCGAGGGATTCTGGATCGAACAGGCATCCGAAGCATACTCGGTATGCTAGGTATCGCTTGCCGTTGCCATAGTGCAAGGCAAATCCTGGTAAGCAATCCTCATGACCATAGGCACCACCATCCCGCGGATCGGCTGGTCCGGAATATAAATGGGCAGGATCATGTTACGGACTGTTACGACTCACTTTTACGGTTACGCTTCAAATCCCTATCGTAAAGTTACGGCGCTGTAAGCTACAGCCTGTAACGAGTCTTACGAAGAGGCAGAGTACAAAACGAGGATTGACCATTCAAGTGGCCTGAATCTATTTTATGTGAATGCGCATCCGTAGACGCGGCCGGCTTGGCAGTTGCGGACCAGCCTGGAAGTAAGACGGACGGAATCTGCAAAGGAGACGAGTGGCAAATGCGAAACCAAAGGCTACTCTCTCAGCGGCTCGGTTGGATTTGGGCCACAAGAAATGAGTTTGACAACTCTTTGAGCTATCGTGGAGTGCGTTACAGCGAATCTTTCCGCCACAATTTTAAAAAAGCAGTTCAGCACCAACCGTAAAATCGTAAGGCTTTTCCGTAACCGTAAATTGCTAACGTTACGCACGCCGTAACGTAA
>NW_003208466.1:1856-3862 GCF_000006405.1 Perkinsus marinus ATCC 50983 | reverse complement strand
TATTCATACCTATGCACAGGTATACTCTTCCTACCCTCATTAAAGATCTTGAGGCTCGATCAGGCAGTAAGGTGACGATTACCCAAAGGGGTTCTAAGCTTATCGTCAATTGTAATCAACGACAACACCTTCCACCGATAGAATTTCTTCTAAAGGGTCTAGATGGTTCGGACGTCAAGGTGAAGATCCCCTCTGATGCATATGTGGATATTAGAACGGATGCTCAAGGGCGAGCTTATTGTCGCGTACTTCTTAATGTGACTGATTATCCTCTATGGGCTATTGGACTCCCTAGCCTCATTGGACGTTATTTTTTGTATGATTGGAAGAATAATAAGATAGGTATTAGTGAAGTCAAGTAGAAACACTCTTCGAGAGTGAAATAAAATAGACTATAGGGATGCGTATGGCACATGCGCGAACTGATTACTCCACACAGCAATCAGTCATTAGTCTTGTTTTTCAATCATTCATTGACCCTCCCATCTTTCATTGTTGTGTTGCACCAGTGCGTCCAAATATTATCGAATTATGTTCATCTTGTGCCATAACGGATCGAGTCTCCATAGCTCATACACTTTTTCAGCGCCTGTTTCAAAAATCGTAATTCCTATTTGGACGGGCGGGTAAAATAGAATAAAATAGACTCTTTTAGGAACTTCAATTTCGACAAGGACAATAATAAGAACTTCAATTTCAGCACTAGTTGACCGTATTAGTGAAGGGAGCTCCTCGTTTCCCTTACCGAATGAGAGTCCTACTATGTTTCTCATTGAACTGGCCGAGAGTTCCACCAAGCTGCAATCTTGGTTTTCAAATCATCCCCCATGCTTTAACGCGTGTTAACACTTGCGCATAACTGTTCCACACGTATTACTGGTGTAGCTTGAGAGTGCCTCAGCTGAAATATTCATGGGCCGACACATAGTTGTATATTCAGCCATCGTATCGGCCCCATGGTGTTCAGACTGAACAGCTCAGCACAGTAAAGACAACCGCCAACGCTGGAGAATCTCGCTCCCATCATCGAGCGTTCGAAGCCTGATATAGTTTTTCTCACGCCCTCATTAATCATCCGCGTTAACTGGTAATGCGAGCTCAACGTTGCGTTTGGTCACGTCTTAACCCAATCCCTGGGAATGATTCCTACCCTTATCTCGTCTTATCTCTGGTTTACCGATTGTACTGCCATGTCTGGTGGAGCAGCATATACGGTTGGACAGAGGTCAGGGATGTCTCCATCGATGGAGCGTCTCATCCAAGCAGAAACTATCAAGAACACCAATGGGAAGGCATATCAGGGTGGTCCAATGAAGTCTCATCACACTGCCTATGACAGCCCCACTCGTTCCCGGACTCCGGAAGTGCGGACCGAAAGGAATGAATCATTCTTGCTGACTCGTGCGGAAGGTAGAGTGTCAGCGTTGGAAAACCAAGTGTCTGAGGTGGAGGCTCGATACAGTGCAGCTCAACGACAGCTGAAATCGACAGTGATTGAGATTTTGTCAGAGATTGACCTCCATCTGTATTTTATCGACTCATTAAGGAGGTTGCCCCAGGCGATATCAATCAGGGACAAAGGGGAACTCTGGCCAGCAGAGCGACTGGAATAATATTAGATTATGGCACACCAGTGAGGCAGGCCAGCGAGGCTCTACTGGACCTGTCGAGTCACTTTTACTACAGAGGTGACTTTTCTACTACAGAGGCTTTACCGAGCAATGGGCACTGCCCATTGGGCAGTCAGCATTTGACGGACATCAACTTGCCCCTGCGTCTAAGGTGAGCTTTCTCTCTCCTCTCTCGTATATCTTAATACGATAGCTTCTGTGAGTTGAAACGGTAATGATGAGATGATGAGTTGCAACACAGGGTACTCCATATCATTCGGATGAATTTCCTCGATCATTGTTTTCAAGGTGGGTTTCGACGCAACCCCACGTTGAGACAAACATCTGCGCACATTCCGTCTTCAAAAGTTAATCCGCAAACATCTGTACAATACT
>NW_003208466.1:0-1756 GCF_000006405.1 Perkinsus marinus ATCC 50983 | reverse complement strand
AAAATATAGCGGAAGTGGGGATGTTGCTTTGCCCGCTTATTTTTGACGAAACGGTTCTTCGCACAAGAGATGAACTATTAGCTCAGTACGTTAGTGACCACGACTCTCAACCGAACTGTCAAATCCCTCGACAATCATTTTTGTCACATGTCTTTATAAGGAGACAGTGGTCGGCCATGTCGAGTCGACGAGTCGTCGACGACGCCAGTCAACCCCTGACAACCTTTTGTTTTTAGTCACCCAATTTACAAAATAATTTCAATAAGAGCCCGGCGGGCTCAGCCCGCTGAATTCTTGATAAGAAGCTCAGAGAGCTCCGCCCCTTCGCACCGAAGACCTAGTATTATACAGGGGCCTAGTGGGTCTTCTGATACAACTTCTGATATACGTACACATCTGAGAACATAGACATTCCGTGGCACCGAGGGGAAAAGAGAAAGACATGTTTAGGTTGAAGCGACTGAGTATGAGGTCAATGCAAATTGTCATATATTGCCCACTTACCAACCTGATGGTAGGGAAAGTATTGGAACTTTGATATAGCCCATCGATGCGCGAGTTCGCATCGCGCGTGATAACAGTTCCTGTGTCCACTGTATACTATCCAGAGAGGGACCCAATGTGCCAATCGATGGCGCGCCAGGCTTTGGGCTGAGCTCGCCTCGCTCTTTGTGGGCCCCACGATCATCATATTGAATTCCGTACTTGGAGTGTAGGTCAAGAATTCGTAACAGATACCGCCGCCACCATGGCCGCCGAATGAAACGACAACCCACTTCCATGGGCATTATGAGCCAGAAGGCCCAGAATTTCAAAGAGCCCTCCAGAACTTCGGCCTGACCAGTTCGTTCTCGCGAGACTACTGGCTAGTGGAAGCCTGCGTAGGTCGTTCGCCGTTTATCACAGTATCGGCAACTATTCATTCATGCAGATAGCGACAGCACCAGATTAACCTCTCGAATCGAGAGTCTCGATATCACCGGTGCACGAGATAACATTCCGTCGGCGCTGTCGGACTTCTTTAACGTCCATCCTCAACGCATACGAGAACTCGAAAGTTTCGAGTCGAAACCGAGTCGGTTTAACCGACATCAGGAAGGGCAGGGTAAACGTCAGAAAGCTCCTCATCTTATGAGAACATCCAGTATTATATTATCGTCATAACATTGTGCGTTGCGGACATTGATGATCCCTCGGCTCTGTCGGGCATTGACTTACTCATCAATATCACTGAGGTTGGGAAGGACCCAACTCATACGATGTGGACCAGAAACGATTGGCTGCACGAGTATAGTCAACGGATAACCTTGAAACCTATTGGTAAGCCAGCTGGAAGGCGCCCGTCGGAAAAGGACGCTTCAAGGTTTGGCTGAGGCGATCCTCATGAGACTGGCCTCGTTGGAAACTAAGATCTCGGAAGGCGGAAGGTCACGCGAACCATCTGCTGAGGTGGCGGCTGCTCACAGACCACCTCTGAATAAGCAGCAGTGTTGAGAGGCTTTCAAGTTGAACAGTTGAAGGATCCGCCGGATGAGAATGCTGAGCTTCTGGGCGACCTTCGCCGACAACTCAAAGCCGCTCTCCGACGGAAGGATAAATTAGAAGAAGATTTATCGGAAGCCCGCAGAGAGGTTCAACTATACCAGCATGGTGAAGCCATTGACGTATTGGGCGCTCACTAGGCTGAACGCGCGCGGGACTCAGCGGAGAGTGGGAGCAGCAGCAGCGACGATGTTGATCGGGAGTATGTTACCGA
>NW_003208812.1:0-1092 GCF_000006405.1 Perkinsus marinus ATCC 50983 | reverse complement strand
TTCGAGAAAGATTTCCAGGATTTCATCCGGAAGATTCTGGTCTGGGATTCTAAGAAAAGACTCAGCGCGGCGAGCGCGTGCTCTCATCCAGTGAGTCGCTCCCTTCTGGTCTTCGTAGTTGTTGACGTTCGATGATGAAGTTTGTGCCGTTGAGGTTAACTTGCGAGTTATTTTTGTTTCGCTCAGTTCATATGCGCCCACCTAGAAGAGGAGCACGACCGTGAGGAGGAGACCCCGCAAGCGGAATAACCCCGCCACCACGAGCATCTCAGTACATTAAAAGCTCACTGCTTTAACGCAGTGGTTATTTATCTACACTGCAACTATGTGCAATGCCTTTATTTTGGCTATTACGTACCCCTATTGGGGTCTCAGTTGACTCTCAAGATTTCTGAGTATCTCATGCTGTGCCAAGATGTGAGGCCAGCTTGCATTTATGGAATCGGTAGACCTATCGGGTTTTTACCCATTCTAATATCTAGAATTAGCGCGTAGCAGGATTTGATTGATGAACGTGAAAGCTGTGTGATGAGATCCTGAGTTGTGTTGGACGGGAGTGGGCTTGAAAGAGCAGTTAGACATAGGCTGAAGCCTGTTACACTTTGGCTGGTGTATTATGGTCAAACTATGGTCCAGCTTGACTTGTATCGGGAAAAGTAAGCCGGTGGGGAATTGTTCATCTGAAGTGACGAAAATGAGTAAAATTGTGTTTTATTAGTTGCTTGATCATGCCTCTCTACTTCTATTGGTCGCGGCTTCTTAGTAGTCGGCCAGGGATGCATCTCGCCGTTGCCATCACCTTCGTATTATCCGACTTATTCAGCGCCAGTGCCTTGGTTTGTCTACTGCCGTCCCCTATCGGTCTTCAGTATTCTATTACAGGTTGTGGCACCGTCTGTTATTATACCAACAGCTCCCTTCACACTACCTGCTCAGGCTAGTGTGGGTCTACCACAACAAACGCAAAGCTCGGTAGACGTCATAGCCTCAGTAGGATTGTACGTAGCGTCATCGGTAATGGTGAAATCGTCATGTTTAGGCCCCACAGCTGGCGCAGCCAGTGGTGCAAGTCGCTACTATAGTCCCTCCTAC
>NW_003209584.1:0-1023 GCF_000006405.1 Perkinsus marinus ATCC 50983 | reverse complement strand
AAAAGAGTGAAAGGTGCCGCGCTCAGTCATCTAACACACCCTGGAACTGGATACTCTGCAGGTTCTACTGGATCCTCAGCCGGCTGGACTTGGTGTCTGACGAAAAGGGGGGATTACGACTCGCCTTACAATCAGCCGAAACGAGCGAACCGCCGAGGCTTGATGCCTCCAACGATAATACGGTGAGCCCCTCAGTTATTGGAAGACGATGTCCTCTCATTAGGATAAGATTCCAATAGCAAAGCTGGATTATCTGGGAAGGGCGAAGCTGAGAATGTTTTTGGTGGAACTAGATAAGAAGAGAGCGGCGTCCATAGAAAAGAGGGAGGAGGAAAGAAAACAAAAAATTTCAGCCAAAGTGACTCGATTACCGTCGCTTGCACCCGGACATGTGTGCCACAGATCGTCAGCGAGAAGAATGTTGCTGAGGGGACGGCTAGAGTCCGGAAAACCATAGTGGCAGAAGAAACAGACGAGAAGCGGGCCCAGCAGCTACGGTATCTACCACGGCTTTTATCGATCCAGTCAGCAAGCAGGAAACGACACGAAGAAGTTCAACGAGAACAAGATCGTAAAGACAAGGACGAGAAAAGGAGAGCTAACATAGCCTCGCTGGAGGCACGGAGGGAAGCTAAAGCGAAGAACAATCTGACTGTAAGACTTACAAACACTTCAGGAAGACGTCTGCCGCACTGCTCAGAGCAGTCTACTATGTGTGCCCGTATGATCTACTGCACTGCGTCGCTACTGGCAATCGTGATATTTTCCCTCGGTTGAGGACTGTATTGACTCGTTATGCACTGTGGATGTTGTGACACATTTGACGTGGCAACGGCTCGCCTCGCAGTTAGGGAGAGTTGGATATTGTTCCGTTAGGCTCTACTCGAGCGGCAAAAGAGAGCGGAGGAGAAAAATAAGAAGCAATTGGAAGATATCAAACTACGGGCAAGGAAGAGGATTGAGAAGACGACAGATTGGCGGCAGTATGAGGAGCATATGCGACGAATTGAGGACCGACGACAA
>NW_003203509.1:0-1046 GCF_000006405.1 Perkinsus marinus ATCC 50983 | reverse complement strand
ACATCTCCAAATGACTACCACATATGGTCCACTGTAACACCCCATCCTCAGAAGCATACCCATATGGTGAAATCGAGCCACATGGCTACATCAACTTTTATACCCACTGCAAGTCAATTTCGCCCATGTGCGAAATTGATGTGCAGCTTTCGCGAGCATCTTTGACCAAACGTGCACATCGATTTCGCGCATCCCCCTCCACCCCTTGGACAATGTTATAAACTATGTTCACTCGTCTCTCTATTGAACTACTGGGCTGTGATGTGGGCTAGCATTGGGTGCTTCACAATACAAGTGAAAAGTGGAACAATGTCCAAGGAGGTGGGGAGGGGGGAACTAGCAAAATGTGCGACTTTTGCAAAAAGCCAGCAGCACCCTAAGGACTTCCCGGGCGGTCCCCCACCCCAGTACTATCCGGGCCTTGCGCCGCTTAACTTCGGAGTTCGGATGGGATCCGGTGTATTCGACGCAGTATGGCCGCTGGCGATCATAAAGTCGACCAAAAAGCCAAGTTACCCCCAACCGCGCACACCCAAATTTGGACAAGTCGAGGATTTTCAACCCATAAGGTGTAATCCTCCATCCAACTTCAAACCCTCACCAGGACACTATACCGCGATCCAGCTCTACCGTGCCCCACACCAGAGCTCTCAGAAGCTCTTGAGTGTGGAGTAATCCGCCTTTTTAAATCGAGTCCGTAGATGGAAATAGAATAGGAGGAGACAAATCGGCGCAACACGGGATGAATCTCAGTGGATCGTAAGACTAAGCCTACTCTCAACACTTACAATACCCGGATGCAATTAAGTCGTCTTCAAAGGATTTATCGAGCCCAATACTTGCAATTGCTATGATCACCATACACTCTGACCACAAGTCAATGCAGCCAGAGGTATAGCAGCTTGAATTTTGGTCAGGCCGAAGCCTGACCTAGCCTTTTTCTTGTAGCATTGAGCACGGTGTACAACACTGCTTATCCAGCATGGATTCCGGCTTAGAGGCGTTCAGCCGTAATCCAGCAGATGGTAGCTTCGCCGTACTGTCTT
>NW_003201609.1:0-1620 GCF_000006405.1 Perkinsus marinus ATCC 50983 | reverse complement strand
GCCACGATGGGAAACTACGGGTATCAGTAAAGCCGGAATAACACGAACCGTCGATGATCTTAACGGATTCTACCTCCTTTCGGGCTTCTCTGATAGTCTTCGAATCCACGTCATTTTCCAGTACAATAACATCATCCATTGGTGTAGGAGCAATACCACTACCAACATGCTGATCACCTTCAGATTTAACACCTGCCAGGCGGACACTGAAGTCATCAAGAACTGGATACTCAGCCTTCACAGAATTATACACAGGACGATTTCTTATATCGTCCACCTTAAGAGATGCAGAGAAATCAGTATCAAGTCGCTGTTGAAGAGAACCATGACCGCGAAAGAAAGGAGAATACCAATCAGAGAGAAGAGCCTTACGGGCTGGACTCGTATCCTTCCTTGTAGCAGTAATACGGAATGCCGTAATCTCCTGCAGCACCGCCCGAAGCCGGACTTCTTCGGGACCCAGAACCAAATCCAAAGCATCATTAAAAGCTTGATCGGCCGAGATACCTTCACTACCATCAGTGACAGGACATATGGATTCAAACAACCGCTTCAACTCCGCGTCCAGATCCAAACCTTCAGAAGTGAACCAACTAGAGATCACCTTTGCCCATGAGGTCCCGGTATCGGAGCCAATTTGTTGTGACCCTAGGGAAGGTGAACTCGACATAGCAATAAAGGAGTTGATAAGAGATTTTATAATGATCCATCTATGATTGCAAACACGGAAATATCTAGCTTAGCTTATCACAATCTGAATGGATTACATATCATAAGGCGATCGCACAAAAAGGGACATAACAGTAGTGCTCGTGAATCGTCATATTCGTCAAGCTCATCTAGTGATGAAGGTTCGCGACACCGACACCGATCTGACCGAGGTGGGGAATTCTACGTTCCGGCGAAGCGATCTATTGCTGGGTACCACTCTAAGTGCCCGGGTTGCCATAAGAAGCCTTGCATATCACGCATTATTGACAAGGACTTCGACTCAGCGGCATCTAATGCTGCTAAGGCCAAATCCAAATCTACGTTCATCGGTTATGATGACGAGAGAAGCGGCACTATGTTCTGCCGTGAGATCGACTTCGCTATGGAGGGTCACAATGCCGTCACCCGTTATCTATGGGCTAAGAATAACATCGATGCCGGTCTATGGCGTAAGCTAACTAATGCGACCGAGCCACCGGCTAGATGTCATCAAAGCTATGAGCATCATCTACGTCGACTTTGTCGTAAACTACGCAAAACTTTCGACACGGATGAGGCTTTGTCTCGAGCCGAGTACAAATTCAACACTTGTACCCAGCGATCTAGCGAGACATTATTCCAGTTCATATCAAGGCTAGAAACTCTAGCTGACGAGCTGGTATATCTACGAGCTGGGCCGAGAGAGTCTACCCTCAAACGACGTCTGTATGATGGTCTATCATCCAACGATCTGAAGGAGAAGGTCGAGACCAAGGTGGGCAACCACAAAATATCATATAAGAAATTTGTGGATCGACTGTCAGAGCATGAGAGGAGGCGGCAGGGCCGACTCCAACGCTCATCTACGGTCAAACAGCCCAGTGGTAAATCGACAGGTCGTCTACATGTCATCGAGTGTGAAGACGATCC
>NW_003216157.1:0-1003 GCF_000006405.1 Perkinsus marinus ATCC 50983 | reverse complement strand
AAGCCGCACTTAGAAAATGAAAGTATTGATGTTACATCACAGAATTACGCGAACCATCACCGTGAAAGGAAACCGCGACCAAGGAAGCCGCGGAATTATAACACCGGCTGTGAGACTGCGCCTGGACGACAGCAGCTCATAGTAACCCATGCTTTGGTGATGAAATGTGTTGGCTTGGTCATTGATCAGTAAGTCGGGTGCGCCCTCCGACTCGGAACTTGAGACGCCTCGTGGATCAAAGCGAGGACTTCCGAATGACCTGAACATGATATCGCTCCCAAAAACCTAGAAAAGATAGAATACCTGGTTCTTTGGAAAGTCTTTGACTCCTCTTCGTTGCCCTCATCGAAGTAACCATAGACTCGATGTCTCTAACGCGGACGGCTGCCACAGGAACTACGTAAGTCCCCAGCAATGCAGTAACCATGGATGTGCGTAGAGCAGAACGCAACGAGGGCATAGGAAAGCGAAGGAGCGATAACGCAAGTCTGTTAAGTGTAAGTCTCCACGGCGAGATGTGGATGAGGGATCACATATAAACCCCACGCTATGATTCTTATGGGCTTCTAGATGCTGGCATGAAACGGTTCACAGTGAGTAGCTCCCTACCGTTTCACATTCTATCAGTATCCTGGCGGGCGCGTGCGCACCTAAGGGAAGAAGGCTGCTAATTCATAAACCCTCTATCGTTGCTACCGTTCAACAGTTCCTTGAGGCAATATGGTAGATGAAATGTTAAGCGATCGTGAGCCTGAGCCATGACGCGCTGTTTCGTGAGCCATGTTGCCAAAGTTTGATGCAGTTGTGGCATGAATTAAGAGTGAATCCCTACACGGAACTTGTCGGGAGGTTCAGAGAGCGAACGTTATTTCCCTCGTTCATCACGCGTGTCACGAAAAACGGTGACTACGCTATAGAATATCGTAATCAGATGCGCTCGATATAGCAGTACAGTATGACTGAGGAAGCTCGCCTTAGTTATATGCGGTAAGATTACCAGGTT
>NW_003207013.1:0-1178 GCF_000006405.1 Perkinsus marinus ATCC 50983 | reverse complement strand
CCCAAAGTTGGATAATACCGTGGACCGGAGTCTAGCGCCACGTGCCCACTTTGGCAACATTGGACAGGGGGAGTGGGGACGCACGTGAGTTTCATACCTTTACCATGTGCAGTTTGGTCGTTTAGCTCAGTCGGTTAGAGCATCGTGCTAATAACGCGAGGGTCGCAGGTTCGAGCCCTGCATCGACCACTCTTTATTTATCTTTGCTCACTCGTGTTCTCGCTAGCTCGACCTAGGGCGGAATGGATCAGTACAGACTCATTCCGACTAAAACTTAAACTCAATAATGCCCAGACCCAGGATCGAACTGAGGACCTCCAGATCTTCAGTCTGGCGCTCTCCCAACTGAGCTATCTGGGCTGAATCACGAATACATCGGATCACCTGCCTGCGTGGCCGATAGACATTTTTATCAGTAATGGAAAACGTCCTTCCGAGCCAGTGAACACTTTTCACAGTAATGGAAAACATCCTTCCGAGCCAGTGAACACTTTTCACCAATGAAAAGCACCACCTGATTCACAATGCGGCCTGCGAGGATCGAACTCGCGACCTTAGGATTATGAGACCTACGCGCTACCTACTGCGCCAAAGCCGCATGAAAGGCGGTAAATGTCCAAGAGTGGAGTTGACCGACTTACCTTTATCATTTCTTTTTTGATCTTTTCCGATCCCCCCTAACTCATGACAACCACCCGACGGCTCGTTTTCGTGGCCCTCTACGAGATCTTATTTGTTCTCCCTAGATTGGTTCTATATGTCACCGTATCCTTGCATTCGTGCTCGATGATGCCTGCTTTGTTCACGGTTATTTCCTTGTACCAGTGTTCAGAACACTGTGTTCTGGTGACTGGTGACACAAGATTCGAGAGGAGATACCCATTTATAGATTGCCTAGAAATTATTTGGTGTTGTGTAACCAATTATCACCATGCTGACGAGTCACGCGATTCGAGGGAATTTCAAACTACAAACAGGGAACTTTAGCCAATGATTGGTGACGTTTAATCCTCGTGCAACCTGATCCATCATTGTACCTTACTTCTTACACTTCAAACTTCAGATACCTTTCAACGATGTAATGCAGTTGAATTACTCATGCTAGCAACGTCAAAGAAAATGGAGAACCCGGGCATCGATCCCGGTGCCTCTCGCTTGCTAAGCGAGCGCTCTACCAT
>NW_003205065.1:0-1437 GCF_000006405.1 Perkinsus marinus ATCC 50983 | reverse complement strand
TTATTGGTATTGCTGTTGGTATTGGTATATTCTTCCTTGTACTCTATTGTATGGGTATTATTGGTGGATCGAGTAATAACAGTACTTCTAATACTATCGATCTTGGTGAACTACAATACCCGACTGTTGTATCTGGTTATACTAACCTCAGCATTACTATTAGTCCTATTGCAGCAGCATCAGCTTATGATCCAAAGGATTACCTTATCGAAACTCAAGTTGCCACTGGTGGTAGTGGAGGTGGAAGACGTCTACGTTCTGATGGTCCATGGACTGTATCATTGGAGGTTCCCTATGATAAGGACCATGCCACTACTGCTACTCTTACTGGATTAACTGCTGGTGAACAGCTCCTTATCCGTTATAAGATCGAGATGGAAGATGGTCGTGTTAGTAGCCCATCAGTTGCCGTAATGGAAGGCACTAAGAACCCTACCGCCCCGAGTGCTCCTGGTAAGATCATCTCCTCCTCCTCCTCATCATGTGATGTCATCATCACTTCTCTATTGTAGGTTTAATGGCATTCGATACATCTACTAGTAGTGTATCAGTTAGTATTGTACCTTCCACTGCTACTAATGGTGCTCATATAACTGGTTATGTTATACAGCATGCTTTGGTGAATAGTGTTAATGATACCACTCCTGATAGTAGCTGGAGTAAGGCTGAGATATCACAGGATGATGCTTCTAAGGTGAGCCCTCTGCCACTGTACAGTCGTAATTGATGTTAAGTTTACCTCAGCCTTACACTGTGGACGGCCTCAGTTCGGGTAATGTGGTCATGTTCAAGATTTCTGCCAATAACAGTGCCGGCGAGAGTCCCTCTAGCAAGCCATATACTATGACTACTGATGAACCTAATGCTTCGACACCCGATAAGGTATCATCGATTCGTAGGGTTAATATAGAGGATTCTTTTTAGGTCACTGATTTGACTGACACTGGTAGCACTTCCAACTCTGTAGCGTTGAACTGGACAGCCCCTGCTGACAACGGTGCTATGATATTGAGGTATATCATCAGTGAGGGTGATAATACCTATACAGTTGATGGTCATGATACATCATACACTGTAACGGGGCTTAGTCGTGGTAGCGATTATACATTCTATATTGTGGCTAAGAACTCTCAAGGTGATAGTCCAAAATCAGATGGAGTATCAACTGCGACAACTGAGAGTTGTGAAGCCGATCCTCCGAGTAATGTTATGTTGCAGACGCCTTTCTCTGATGGTGTAAGTGTAAGTTGGAGTAAAGCCAATAATAACCCTCAATGTGATCTACCAGTAACTGCTTATCGTGTTATTGATGATGATGGTAATGAACTATGCCAAGTAGCAGCTAATGATGATGATGGTGCTCTATGGTGTGATGTTACCGGCCTACAGCCCAGTACTTCCTATAATATCAGAGTACAAGCTAAGAACTCTGCTGCT
>NW_003211945.1:0-766 GCF_000006405.1 Perkinsus marinus ATCC 50983 | reverse complement strand
TCGATGTGCTGTGAAGGTAGTAGTAGTAGTAGTAGTAGTAGTAGTAGTAGTAGTAGTAGTAGTAGTAGTAGTAGTAGTAGTAGTAGTAGTAGTAGTAGTAGTGGTAGTAGTAGTAGTAGTAGTGGTAGTAGTAGTAGTAGTAGTAGTAGTAGTAGTAGTAGTAGTAGTAGTAGTAGTAGTAGTAGTAGTAGTAGTAGTAGTAGTAGTAGTAGTAGTAGTAGTAGTAGTAGTAGTAGTAGTAGTACTGGTGAAGTTGGGAACTTGTTATGATCATTTTCGAGAATACGACAACTTGTTTGATAACTTTGTATTGTGTAGAATTACAGTGTTGGAGGAATGTATGTTCGCTTTCCTCAGCTGAACAGCTCGGGAGCTCCATCACTAGTCATAGGATTGGGTTAGTATGCAGAAGTTAGCAAGAATCTCCAAAATTTCCTCTCAGAATTTTAATATTATCATCAACACATGTGGTTGACCATGTGCAATTCATACCACACTGTTTATCTGGGAACTTATTAGGATGAGTTTATCAGTATCTGTACTACGCGAGTACTTTCGTCGGTGTAGACTCCCGAGTGTCGGGGGAATATGCTGGGGAGTTTCCTCATAAAATTTGGGAATTTACACGATGATTGAGAAAAACAAGAAAAATTTCCCGAAATTTCCACAAATGCATGTGTTTATTTTTTTCTATTATTATTTTTCTTTATTTTGCCGTCTAATTATTATTTTGCCGTATTATTTTTCTCTCTTTTTTATTTTTTTT
>NW_003209372.1:0-1269 GCF_000006405.1 Perkinsus marinus ATCC 50983 | reverse complement strand
TGGTGCACTACCAGCATAGTGGCTATAGCATGATCAATGTCTACTGTGACGTAGTCTCTAAGCTCCATCTTAGCACTTGCCTCAGCCATACGAATCATCGACTCTATATGTCTGACCTGGCAAGGGGATGCATAGCCATCGTCGTCATCCATCCATGGCAGGGATTGTATCTACCGTCATGGGAAGCCCGTGACTATCAGAGGCAGCTGATCTGATTTCCTTGTAGAAGTTGGCCAACTTGTCTGCATCCACATCCGATATCTTGGGGAATACACTCGTCCTAGAGGGCAGCAGCATCAGCAGCTCAGCACTAATAGATGACAACATGAAGAATGTCCCTACCTTGCATAGAGAATATACTTCCTGAGGAGGTCTTGATCGATGGGTTCGTATAGTGCTTCCGTCTCCTGGTTCCGAGGCCTCACGTTGTCGCTAGGCTCACGGGGATGGTTTTGCATATGGGTACACACGACAAAGTCGGCCAGACGCTCATCTTGGAATATATCAATCTCATCTCGTATCACACATAGAGCATCGAAACGGGATAAGATGGGGTCCGTGAGATCTACATTGTCAGTGAAGGTAAGACTAGGGTTGTATCGGCCTGCCGAGATGACATGTGCATAGGAGGAGGTCAACAGTCCGACTGACCTCCGACAGGGTTGGCAGCTGCTACGACTGAGCACTTGGCTGAGAGGGATGCCACAATACCCGCTTTAGATATAGATATACTCTGCTGCTCCATAGCCTCATGGATGGAGGTACGATCAGCATCATTCATCTTATCAAACTCATCGATCAGGCAAATACCACTATCAGCCAATACCTGCCACCCAGTGGCGACAACATCCTTACGAGTAGGGTATCGCCGCTGATATCATACCAAAGCTCCACCCTCAAGCGTGTACTCTCCAGTTTGATAGTCTTTACGAACTGATGCCGTCAAACCAACGGCACTAGCTCCCTTACCCGTGGTGTACCTGCAGACGATGGCTAAATGTAACTGGGATCTAGAGAGGAACTGCTGCAACTCACACTGAGCGCTGGAAAAGCTTATTGACGAATTTAAGGCACTGTGACTTGGCAAGCCCCTAAACATGAGGATGAAGTCACCTAATCGTTCATGCTCTATTGCTTACCGGATCACCGAGGATCAGTACCTAATGGAAACGATAAGTATGTTCCCATATATCTCGAGTAAGACCCACATTGATATCCCCTCTTATCCTA
Organism: Perkinsus marinus ATCC 50983; assembly: GCF_000006405.1. Classification (NCBI taxonomy): domain Eukaryota; phylum Perkinsozoa; order Perkinsida; family Perkinsidae; genus Perkinsus; species Perkinsus marinus. The sequence continues at coordinate 39 of NW_003209372.1, read as the reverse complement.
TGTCTACCCTGTGCTACTTTCTCCCTTCCACCAAAGAGG
>NW_003211707.1:0-1048 GCF_000006405.1 Perkinsus marinus ATCC 50983 | reverse complement strand
CTCCTTGAGGTGGAGCTACTAGAAGCAATGATTAATATGAAGCATCAACGACGACACGGACCTCCGACTGACTGAGGCATCCAAGCGTGGACCCGGCCCTGAAAGTGGTAGTCAGTTGAATAGGTCCTACGAGGACACCTCGATATCAATCGCCATCAGCACAGGCACGGGACTGCCGATGTAATCCATGCTCAAAACGGCAGCGAGAGGATCTGGGCCAGTTCTGGTCTTGAAGATAACCTGGTAATCACCATCGAGGGTGGGTCGGTGAGTATGAGGACAGCCACCTCTCCGTTGCTTTGCCTCCTCACTTCCACCAAGCCGTTCATCCATCCAATTGCGAGCTCTTTACGACTGTGTTTGCTATCCTCAGTATGAGGAGTAAAGGCCAAAAGACACGACGGGGCATGGCGTGAACGAGCTCGCCATAGCTGCCGGCAATGCAGGCGACGATGCGAAGTACAGGCTTACGCGCTTCGAGCCTTCATAGACTCCCACCGTCCCATTTACCAGACCGTAGCCGAACCTGTGACGGTGGTCTAAGGAGACAAGGTGGCACACAGCATCGGCCTCAGTGATATCAGCGACGACCTCTGCCTCTCCTGCTAGGATCCGTATCTTCCTCAACAGTGGTTTGAAGCTGTGATGTGAGTCGTCACCTGATAGTCGTCGGTACCGCAGATGAGCACGGAAGTGGGTAACTGCTGCGGACTGTCTTCGGCGGGCTTCAACGAGTCCAAAGCCATCACACGGTCGCCAGTGATAGTCCAGAAGACCTCTCCTCCTCCTCGGTCGAAGCCCTAGGGAGATGCCTGGAGGCGTGGCAAGCAGTGCCTTACTCTTATGTTGCAGTCGCCCCCTGCGAACAGCACCGACCCGCCGCCCTCAGTGGGCGAGGACCCCGGAAGACCGTCTGCGACTGACAATGCTGAGACACCATCTGGCATCTCACGATAGAAGAAGTCACTGTTGCGTTCAACCTAGTGAGAAGGCCTTTAGTGATTATGGGATAGCTGACGTACATCGAGACTGACAGACTGCTAGAGGT
>NW_003206287.1:0-921 GCF_000006405.1 Perkinsus marinus ATCC 50983 | reverse complement strand
CGCCGTGTCATATGCTGGAGGTCAGGTTTCAGAATTATTTTCTAAGGTCATGCTACCCTCGCAGGATAATGAACCACGATGTCTCGAGCATCGAACCGACTAGTACGCGCATATCGCTGACAACACGACGTCCGGCAAATCTATCAACTGAGAAAGCTATTTCATGAAAACTTCGGAGTCCATCCTTAGTACCGGCTTCCACATACGAAAACTTTTTGCGTTTATCCAGGAGGAGCTCCATGTCGAACCCATCCATGCAACGACTACTGCAGCATTCACGACGCCGCACTCTTGAGCACTCAGAGCAACGTCTAGCCGCCTCACTCGTTGATTTAGCAGCAACTCCTCTCTTAGTCACTGCTCGACAGATCTGCTCGTACAGATCTTGAAGACTTGACGCTTAAGCTGGATGGCATGAGGTAGCTAAATAACTCAACTTCAAACAGCAGTTCAACTCTCGAGCTGTTCAAGACTTGAAACTCTTGCAATGAAGTGTCTCAACGGATTCAAGCCACAATGTTGAGGTCGCCAATAGCAACTCGCTATTGAACATTAGACCGTCAGTTGAGGGAAAGGTAATAGCAAACTCTCCTTCGTTCTGCGGAGTGGATCGAGATGGCGCGCGCCTATGTCACGAGCTATGTGACACAGGCGTGTAATTTCACAGCTATTGTATCATAATGACAGTTTGGTCAGAAGGAATTAGTAGTCCCCGACATTTTGTTATTGTAACCATTGATATGACAGGATTGTCGGCACTTGAAGCGTTCGAGAGACTCTATTTTGAGATTTCAATGCACTCTAGACGGGTGACTTTCGTAAATTTGGGTTTTCAGTTCCCCCTCAAGTCAGGTGACCTGACTCAGGTCATGGTCTATAATTCCGACAATCTTGTCATACCAATGGATACAATGACAAAAT
>NW_003211600.1:0-1077 GCF_000006405.1 Perkinsus marinus ATCC 50983 | reverse complement strand
AAAGTCGGGTGGATTATCTTACCGCAAATCTATACAAGATTGCATGATGCAGCATAGACCAGGTAGTATATCAGTGTATTATACGACTAGTTATGCAAACCTTTGTGTTTTTGTGCGACTCTTGGCGTGAACCGGAAGACCGGACCTCGCTTTCGACTATCATCTTTGATGGATATGAGATCGCAAGGGTATCGCTTCGTGCGATATTTAGTGACCATCAGAGCACGCTACGACTTTTGATTATATCCTTGGATTTAATCGGAAGCTCGCAAGCATTGCATTGATGCAATCACCTGGTTGATCCTGCCAGTAGTCATATGCTTGTCTCAAAGATTAAGCCATGCATGTCTAAGTATAAGCTTTAAACGGCGAAACTGCGAATGGCTCATTAAAACAGTTATAGTTTATTTGGTGATCGATTACTATTTGGATAACCGTAGTAATTCTAGAGCTAATACATGCGTCAAGGCCCGACTTCGGAAGGGCTGCGTTTATTAGATACAGAACCAACCTAGGCTCCGCCTAGTCCTTGTTGGTGATTCATAATAACCCGGCGAATCGCACGGCTTGTCCGGCGATGGACCATTCAAGTTTCTGACCTATCAGCTATGGACGGTAGGGTATTGGCCTACCGTGGCGTTGACGGGTAACGGGGAATTAGGGTTCGATTCCGGAGAGGGAGCCTGAGAAACGGCTACCACATCTAAGGAAGGCAGCAGGCGCGCAAATTACCCAATCCTGATACAGGGAGGTAGTGACAAGAAATAACAATACAGGGCAATTCTGTCTTGTAATTGGAATGAGTAGATTTTAAATCTCTTTACGAGTATCAATTGGAGGGCAAGTCTGGTGCCAGCAGCCGCGGTAATTCCAGCTCCAATAGCGTATATTAAAGTTGTTGCGGTTAAAAAGCTCGTAGTTGGATTTCTGCCTTGGGCGACCGATCCACCTTTCCTACGGGATTGGTTGGTATCAGGTTTGACCTTGGCTTTTTCTTGGGATTCGTGCTCACGTACTTAACTGTGCGTTGACCGTGTTCCAAGACTTTTACTTTGAGGAAATTAGAGTGTTCAAGCA
>NW_003212559.1:0-1577 GCF_000006405.1 Perkinsus marinus ATCC 50983 | reverse complement strand
GGAGCTCCTTAAGTTGCTTCTAAACGTTGTGAAATGAGTTGAGTAGTTCTTAAGTATACCTTAAGTAACTCCTTACGTTGCTCCTAAATTAAGGCGCCTTAAATTAAGTATCCTTGTGAAACAGGCCCAATATGCCGGTTTGATCTAAGGCTTAGATTCTTAACGCGCAGTCCCCCGCTCTAGCGCGCAGCTTGTGGGTGATGGATTGAGTTTTTTTTGTAAAACCGGCCGACTACCACCCTGAATCAGAGTCTCTGATCAGAGCCATGGTCAATGTATTACCTCGATTCTACTCAGCTGTGGCCTGTATTCGCATGCCAGTAAGTATAGTTATGCAGTTTACCCGTATACAGGAAGATTTATACTGATATCCCTGTGTTCAGCACAATGTGTTGTAACATGAACGGAGCACATGATATCCTACGGAATTTTACTTACTGCTCCTGAGTGTTCTTCTTTCCCGAGCAACACCGCTGAGATGCTCCGCATTGACATATCTTTGCTATTTCAGTCATACGCCTTATCTCTGTAGTGATAATGATGCCGCGGGCGTGCCGTTGACGTGAAGAGGAACGTGTATCCGTTCGACTGCGTCACAATCGTTGGATTCCCATCAACAAACTCTCCAGGTTAAATCTTATTCGTGATGCCTCTTGCTTACGGCTCTCTCTTGCTTGCCACTGTGATGGAAGCAGCCCTGGGACTACCTGATATCCCTTTCCAGATTACTGCTGACTATCCACTGGGTTGTTATGGAGGTCCTGGTCCAGGGAATGGAAGCACCATTTACAATATTCTAGCGCCTTCCTGCATTTACAACATGAAGGGATATACAATCGATGGAGTTCATAGAGAGGTTGCCGGGATCATACTCAACACCAACAGGCCTTGGCATTATGGCAGCCTGCATATGAACCTCAATCTGTCCACCGTGCCTGGCACCGAAACGCATGATGTCCTAGTGGGAACGGATGGTTGGGCTCACCTGAGTGTCGGTGATGAAACCAGAGACTTCTGGTGGAATCCAGCCCCAGGTAAGAACATCTACGGTCCAGAGCCTGTTGAAGTGGGTGTCCAAGTTTCAACTATCGACTCTGGTACTCTCCCTAATAACGTGAGCATTTGGAGCTCGTGGGATAGGCTAACTGGTACAGCGAACAGCGACGGGTTGAGGCTATTTTGTATGCACAAATGCTCCTCCAACGTACCCAGTTCTGAGATTTACACCATACAAGAAATCGTCATAAAAAGAGTGGAAGGTGGCTGGTACTACTTAATTACGTACGTATTTCGTGACTATTCTGATGACATAAAAGATTACGACAAGTATGTGATCTTGGGCAATCTGCAGGACGTGAATATAGTTTGAATCTACCCAGCACCATGATTGAATCATGATGATTCTATGCCTAGCCAAAGTGGCGACGTCGGTGAGGTAGTCTCCCTGCTCCGATGCTGGTGCCTCATGCACCGTACATATGTCTTGAACACTGCGAGGATTTCGGGTCATTTTCACAACAATACCCATCTGTTTACCGTTTATTTTCATTTCTTCATATCTTTGCCCAGTATCGCGT
>NW_003210939.1:0-1470 GCF_000006405.1 Perkinsus marinus ATCC 50983 | reverse complement strand
TGACCACCAGTGACAGCACCCGCAGCAAGCTTCTTCTCACCAGAGTAAGTCTTCAGCTGAGCTCGAGCCTTAGCAACAACATCAGCCAAAGGCAACTGGCGCCCATCCTCCTCGAACACCCGGATGGCCTTCTGCACGTCTTCGGGCAGGGTGGCAATCAGGCTTTCACGAAGGATGTTCTCAGCAGCCACTGTGGTAGTAACCCCTAGCACTCTAAGGTAGCGGCGGAATTCAGCTAATACACCATCAACACTATCTTCCTTGTGCCACTCACGGCGAGTCAGACGCTTCCACGCCTCGTGAGTTTTGAGCGAGTACGCTCTATCCAGGGCCCTAACCACATGAGCATAGGCACCAGCTGGATCGCCCTCAACTTCCTCCAGGGCTTGCCTAGCGATCTCTTTGGCCGAGCCCTTCATAAAAAGTACGATATATTGTGACTTTTGCTTAATAGTCCACTTAGAAGCCTCGGCCACCGTCTCGAACTCCTGCAGCCAAAGAGCGAAGTCGTTTTCACCACCAGAATAGGGTTCCAATACAGATTCGAGCTTGAACGGCATGTTGGTCCTGGGTCTGGGCACCAGATGTAGCAATGTGTGTACCGTCAAGCTCACTAGCAACGCTAGTCCACTTAGAGTGGGGTATAACAGGAACACTGCGATGAACGTCTCTGACTCAACACCCAATAGCTAGTAGAGATATAGCAATAATAGGGTAGTTGCAGGATATACAGTATATCATATACTGAATATAGTCTTCAACCAGGCGGCAGTAGGTGAAGACAGACGCAAGGACGACAGTATAGAGCCAGAGAGAGAGAGTGACGAGCCCAATAGCAAGGGCAAGAAAGAACAGAATAAACTGAACTGAGTGGGACAACAGCAATCACTCGTGCCACAATGGAGATGCTTAGACCAATCATAGAGCAATAGAAATGGCGAGACCACATGAATCATGAAACCGCTGATTCATGCAGATGCAGGAAGGTCGAGCGCTACTATTTGGAGGACGTGCCCTCCACAAGTCAAAGCTCAAGATCTTATCACCATGTCATGCGCTTACAAGGAAGGATTGCGTCTAGCAGTCGGGAGTCTCAGCCAGAGCTGCTGCCGGAACTCCTACAAGCTGTAGGCTACAACTGATGAGCGGAAGGACTGTAAATGGTAATGATGACAATAATCACCGCTCCGTTCAACGGAGCGGTGATTATCCAGATTGAGTATCCAACGGAGTCCGTTGGATACATCAGTTCTCGCATTACCCTTACCGTTTCGTGTATCTTTGTAACGGTCTCGTAGCAAAAATCAGTACTGCTGCTATATTCATCAGGCGTATATCGTAATCTCACTACTGATGCAGGTTTGTACTCTGTACTACGATGAACGTGAACTCCAAACAGGACAACAGTACTGTAGCGTGACTCACGCAGCGTGAGTGAAATGTCGCGTATGGAGGGGGCTCCCGATGAAG
>NW_003205019.1:0-897 GCF_000006405.1 Perkinsus marinus ATCC 50983 | reverse complement strand
ATTTCTAGGAATAGATCAGCTTCGCATAACTCTTTAGTTCAACGACATACGTCTTATAACTCGGCTTTCTCTGATGAACGGCCGCAAGTTTGCCGCAGCTCACTCGATTTCTCGAGAATCGTTTTTGTGATGCCCCTGTTAGAGTCGTTGAGGAGAAGTGTTGCATCAAAAATTACGCCCAGACTGCGTTGGGTGCGTATCATATTATCTCCAACGCGGCTAGGTTAGAAAATGCATATTCGCCAATCCAGGTCCAAGGGATGCGCATCCTAAGAGCCTTTGAAAGGCAACTGAATGAGTCTAGGCATTCAAATCAATCCATAAATTCCCAAAAAGTGAGTCTCTAGTGATCTTTGATAGCCAACTGTACTTGTCGCAGAGTGAACAGGAGTGTACTGTCAAAAACTCTCCCCGACAACAGGTGATGCCCTCACTTTATGTGCAGCATTAATTTCAACGTGTCAGCGCCTCTACGTTGCACCCTTACGATTAGCGGGGTCGACTCGTCCTCATCGACGTGATCTGGTGCAAGTTCTCAAAAACTATGATCTTAAGATGTCTTGAACATATGGTCCTAAACTCTTCAAGCCAGAAATGGACATATGTCTAGTGTTTATATCTGCCCGTCGTGTGTTTTGAAACGTATTCACTTTTATTATATTAATCTCGTTGTGTTAAGGACTTGAAGTTAGTCGAATTAGAATATCTGTGGAAGTTTAAGTGTAGTCCTTCGATCCTGGTAATGCCAGCATATTCACCAATAACAACCCAGCAAATGAGGCCACCACCAAACCCGGCATGCACCACATGTATTTGCGAGGATTCTTTCCCGGATTAGGCATGACACTGTCGGCGGGCTGTCCATCCTCGTAGACGTTCCGTGGTCGTTTGCCTGCT
>NW_003201348.1:0-783 GCF_000006405.1 Perkinsus marinus ATCC 50983 | reverse complement strand
CATAAATCTTTTTGTATTTGTTAGTCTGTTGCAGCGTTTCCGGCAAGCTTGTGAGGAGATTGTTGTAAAAGCAGGAACGTGGTGGGGTAGTTGGAGTACTTATACGAGTATCTCGAATAGCCACTGATGTGCCGGTGTATCGGCAGTGCTCCTACTCCAGAGGCAATAGTATTACCTCTGGGGTAGGAGCCTTACTGTAATGTAGTATGACCAGGGGTATTACTGTAGTACCCCTGGTCATACTACAGGAGTGGCTCGAAAATTTGATCATAGAGTATCGTGGTAGTAATACGACCACCACTTTATCCGTGCTATCAGATGGCCAGTGATTGGTGGCATTTTGCCATGAACGCTATCATCGTGACTATGTTGTGGTGATACTCTTCACATGGGAGTGTTTCCTGTTCTCTGTGTACAGTGTCTGGTACTTTGTGAATCACAAATTGTGATCGTGCATAGGGAGAATGACTTTCCATGTACTTAGGAAAACGAGTAGGGGGTGAGACTTGCTCAATACACTGTATTGAATACAGAATTGATACGCCTTGTCGGCACAGTGAGGTAGCGATGGGAGGTGGTCCACAGAGATTGTAGGAGTCATAAATTCGTGTAGTATCACCATGAGCGGCTCACCAATTATGCCGCGGGTGTGTTTCCTAAAAATAAGTTTACAGTAGTCGTCGAGAAAGGTCAACGACGGACAGACTGTCTTATATAGGAATAGGATTGAACTGACTCGTAGCGCACGCCCGGAGCTAGTGAACTGAAGCAGGAACAGTGCTT
>NW_003211606.1:0-1060 GCF_000006405.1 Perkinsus marinus ATCC 50983 | reverse complement strand
TTGAACAAAGACTGGAAAGCGCGCTGGGCTGAGCTGTGCAGGGTCACTGGCCCATGCCCAAGTACTGACCATACGTTGCGTCGGGGTCTTCGTGTTTTTCTTGGGTTACCTCTTACCTGTCAGATTGTGTGATAAGCTTCAGAGAAAGCGTAGTCGAACATAAGCATGCTGTTTTGCTCGGTTTTTCTCGTGATTTCAGTGTCCTGAAGGTTGGACTCTCGTACGTGATAAGACTTGCCGGGCATCTGAGCTGTACAGCGGCCCGTGCAGGTCCAGTTTCTCATGGGGGAGGACGTGGAAAACTCTTTCTCATCGCCTGTCAGACGCGAAATGAACTTCGCTGCGTTCAGCAAAGATAACCTGGAAGATTGGTCGAATAGGTGTGGGGCTTATTGGACTTGTGAGCACAGTTGACTCCATATGATCATTCTCTTGTAAGCATGCTTCTCCTAGACAAAAACTGTGCATCGTATCTAACGCGACATTGTTGTACTGGTTGTCGTAAGTACAGGTTCTGTCAGAAGGCCATGTTCCGGTTCTGCGTCATGGTCACCACCTCGGGTGCTTACGTTCATTCTAGCGATCATCTGGAGTTCTCCTCGAGTGTCTCATCTTTGCTTCGCCAAACCTGCGGGGACGAATGTGCTAATGCGTGGGGAGAACGTGTTGTTCCTAAACTCAACGAGTTCGTCGAACGGCAAGGAGACAACTGGGTATGGTATGTGATTGGTTGCACGGCACTAAACAATATCAGCTCACCAAGAAAATGTTTCCGCCTGTAGTCTGGTATCCCATTGCATCTCACTGAACTAATCGCAAAAGAGGTGGAGGAGCTCCGACAGGATAAATCTGACATACTGCGAGCTTTGGAAGCTCCACATTATGACACGTCATCTCGTGCAGCTCTCATAGAGCCCAGCTCAGTCAACATTGGTAAGGATTGACTTAAAGACTTTGAGAGAAAATGGGTTGTAAATCTCATAGAACACAAGAATCGATGTACCAAAATACGGCAAGCTTCGCTGATGGCTTACGATGTGTCACGTAACTTGGTGAGATC
>NW_003212811.1:0-1946 GCF_000006405.1 Perkinsus marinus ATCC 50983 | reverse complement strand
TTTTTCCAGGGCAGAAGCGTGGTTTACAGGGCACCGTAAATCGCTCGCCCGAATGGCGGAATTTACAGGGCAATCTGGAACTTCGAGGGCAGGGAGGGAATTGCCAGGGCCATAGCAGAAAATTGAGGGCACCAAAGCGCGCGCCATGGCTTGGTGATTTTACAGGGTTTTGGGTGAAAATGGAGGGCGACTGTCAGTTTTTCAGGGCAGACAATGATGACTCGTCATTGACGAGTCCATAACTTATACATATTGTATACAAGGCCGAACATCCAATCGAGGTATAATACACTGAACTTCGGTGACCGATTCGGTCAGACCGAAAACCGCTGATTGCCAACAGAACATTTGAATTATTGCATCTCGAATGAAAGTGGCGCTGAAGTTCAGTGACTAGGACAAACCACCCCAGTTCACAGGATAGTACACTAGGTGTTGGTTTGATATCGCTAAATGCTACATGTTTGCGAATCGGTGACTTAAACTCTGTATCAGACTCATCAACTCAAAACAGTTAGGTAAGAAACTAAGTTAATAAGCTAAATTAGCTTAGCTAATTGAGCCTATCGGATAGGTTCGTCCTGCCCGATGTCCTCAACGAACTCTCACTGAAGCCAATTATTTCACATGCGTGCTCGTTTACGATCATGAAGGTCTGAAAGTAATAGTGTTAGCATAGAACGATCCAAGCAGGATGTCGCACGAGTTTATTCAAAAAGAGTGCACATTACCTGGGATCCTCTCTGAGACTTCTCTACCGTGATCCATCCATACCTTCTCGGCTCTGATATCCGTGTTAACCCGTGTTGCTTCTGCAGCGGGTTGGAATTCTTGACCGGGCTGCCCGCCTAGGTGACTATAGGAAACTTCGCGAACATAACATCGGCCACCTGACGCCGTCAGGCTGACGGCACTGATCAGCTTCTGCTCGAGCAAGGCGTAGCCCCCCAGGATCATAGTCAGACGAATTAGATTGGCCAATACCGCGAGTGTGTTCCTCCCATGAACGTCCGGCAGGTTGGGTTGACGCCGTAGAAGCTACTGAGGGCTGAGATGCAGCATGAATATGTGGGCGCTGCAGGGAAAACACCGGTTGTTGAGTTGTACCTCCCCCAGTAATACTGGGGCAGGTACAACTTGTGGATAAAATACTAATTAATACTGGGCCAGTATTAATATTCCTGGGGGCGAAGGCCGGACCCATCTTGTGCATAAAAGCTATCAAAATATGGCGACATTGCCCGAGTGAAGCGTATCCCCGGCAGCTACACGATAGAGCATGATGTGAGATGTGTGACATGCACTTATACACACGCCAATTGTGCCGGCCAGAAGGCCTACTCTGGTCGTGGTATCCCAGAAGGCAACGACAGATTGATTGTAGTTCATCCTTGTGAGAAGTCAGAAATCCTTGGCGGTGCTTCCAGGTTTCAAGGGCATGGTGTCTCACCATTTGTGAGACCAGGATTGTAGGTTGTTGCTTTATTTTTCTCGACCATCTACAAGAAAAACAGGCTTATCTGATCGACGTTACGTAGACAATGTATGCATCGCCAACCACGAATATCAATATCGCTATATAGTATACACACAGAACCAAGGCAGACTCTGCGACCGAACAGCCCCCTAGCTACTGCCGCTTGCCCCCAACTGCAGCACCCCTTGGCTAGATTCTAGCCACTAGAATCACAATCCCCAGTACCTCCATTCCCATTGACCCGCATATTCGCATTTTATGCTCAGAACTTTGTCCACTCCTCAGCAAACTGTACGAGAGTAGCCCCAGAAATAAATGGTCGAAAGAAAAACATTACCAAACTACAACCTGTACACTCAGTAAAGCCGACTTAGCAGTACGAAGATGGATAATCCAATATGTCGTGATCTACTCAAAACGTTCCCAATCATTCCCAGTTCATCTCCGAATGTACTACATTCAATGTAGC
>NW_003203342.1:0-1446 GCF_000006405.1 Perkinsus marinus ATCC 50983 | reverse complement strand
CAGCGCAAGTCCGCATGACTCACGAAGTAGTCTTCGAGAGAGGTCCTCGGGCCATGGTACACTATCTCGCCCTCGTTGATGAGCATGACCCTGTCGAAAAGCTCGAAGACTTCGCTTGAAGGTTGATGAACTGTCATAAGGACCGTTACACCGTGTTCAGCCAATCCTTTGAGAACCCTCGAGGTCGTCACCGCCGCATAGGAGTCCAACCCGGTCAAAGGCTCGTCCAAGAATAACATACTTGGTTGTGTTATGAGCTCCATCCCAATAGAAGTCCTCTTGCGCTCACCGCCTGATATTCCTCGAGTTAGTTGATTGCCCACCATCGTATTTTGACAAGTACTCAGACGGAGATACTCCAGCATATCGTTGACAATAGTTTTGATCTGAACACGGGGCAAAGTCAATCAGACCGTTTCTTGAGACCATCTGTATATCCTCACCTCATGTCTGCTTTTGTCCAACTTGAGTGTAGCAGCGAATTCGAGTACCTCTCGAGGGGTGCTCGTCGATACCAATGCATCTTCTTGCATCACATACGCGACGCTGTCACGGAACTTCGACGGCGCCGTTATTCGCCCATCCAAAGTCACCGTGCCGTCGACCTTCAGACCGCGACCCGAAGGGTTCTGTCTTCCACTTAGGATGTTCATCAGAGTAGTTTTACCCGAGCCCGACGGGCCCATGACGGCTGTGAACTCTCCCGGATGAATGATTCCAGAGCAATCTTTCAGGATCTTGCGTCCTCCAGCGGTGAAGTTGATTCCCCTCCATCCAAGCGAAGGCACGCTGAAGCGGACAACAATAATGCAGGCATAGGGTGGCGACAGAGCTCACCGTTCAGGAAGCGGGAAGTGCAGACCATGACCGGGAGACATCTCGAGACCATCTTCCAGGTCCCCTCCTTTGCGTCTTGGTGATTCCATTCAACAATGAACTACTCAAAGCTGCAGGTGTCCCTTCGGAGTTGAAAGTTCGAACAAGACCTTGAAGGAGCTCGAAATATTCGACGGAGCTCACCGAAATTTCCAATCTCCAACGCCGCGCCCGCTGGGCTCGAGGACCTTCCGAATGAGCTAATCGAGACAGAAGATTCGAAGACCTCTCCTCGAAAGAACAGCTACGACGAGGAGTCGCGGCCTAGGACAATCAATATAGGACATATGTCCCCAAGCCTGGGCCGGAGACTAAAAGGCAACGAAATGAGCGGCTGCAGGATGGGCGATCGTCGGCGTTGCAACAGTAATCGACCACAGAGTCGACTCCCTGCTGTGCCAATCTACGAACTCAAAGTGAGGAAGGCAGACGGAAATCTTATTCCGAAATGTGGGGTGGAGAAGTATAAAAGCTCCACAGCGTGACATACGGGACTCAAGTCCCGATCACGGGACAGGTACCCGATTAACTGGTACGGTACCAGCTGATACCGTACCAGTGTGTTGGGGT
>NW_003214012.1:0-1218 GCF_000006405.1 Perkinsus marinus ATCC 50983 | reverse complement strand
TGCTGAGGGTCTATGTCTCGAGTCCAGATCACCAAACACAATTACCGATACTCTAGCAGTGATGCTTGATTCCGGAATTGCACTCCGACTAGTGTATATGATATAGTTGAGACACTGCTGAGGATCTATGACTCGGCTCCAGATCACCAAACACAATTACCGATACTCTACAACTGATACTTGATTCCGGAAGTGCAACCCGATGAGTGTATATGATATAGTTGAGACACTGCTGAGGGTCTATGACTCGGCTCCAGATCACCAAACACAATTACCGATACTCTACAAGTGATAGTTGATTCCGGAAGTGCAACCCGATGAGTGTATATGATATAGTTGAGACACTGCTGAGGGTCTATGACTCGGCTCCAGATCACCAAACACAATTACCGATGCTCTAGTAGTGGTGCTTGATTCCGGAATTGCAACCGGATGAGTGTATATGACATAGTTGAGACACTGCTGAGGGTCTATGGCTCGGCTCCAGATCACCAAACACAATTACCGATATTCTAGCAGTGATGCTTGATTCCGGAATTGCAACCCGATTAGTGTATATGATATAGTTGAGACACTGCTGAGGGTCTATGAATCGGCTTCAGACTATCAAATACAATTACCGATACTCTACAAGTGATACTTGATTCCGGAATTGCAACCCGATGAGTGTATATGATATAGTTGAGACACTGCTGAGGGTCTATGACTCGGCTCCAGATCACCAAACACAATCACCGATGCTCTAGTAGTGATGCTTGATTCCGGAATTGCAACCCGATTAGTGTATATGATATAGTTGAGACACTGCTAAGGGTCTATGACTTGGCCTCAGATCACCAAACACAATTACCGATACTCTAGCAGTGATGCTTGATTCCGGAATTGCAACCCGACTAGTGTATATGATATAGTTGAGACACTGCTGAGGGTCTATGACTCGGCTCCAGATCACCAAACACAATTACCGAAGCTCTAGTAGTGATGCTTGATTCCGGAATTGCAACCCGATTAGTGTATATGATATAGTTGAGACACTGCTGAGGGTCTATGACTCGGCTCCAGATCACCAAACACAATTACCGATACTCTACAACTGATACTTGATTCCGGAAGGTGCACCCGATGAGTGTATATGATATAGTTGAGACACTGCTGAGGGTCTATGGCTCGGCTCCAGATCACCAAACACAATTACCGATGCTCTAGTAGTGATGCTTG
>NW_003206131.1:0-1668 GCF_000006405.1 Perkinsus marinus ATCC 50983 | reverse complement strand
TGCTCGAGACACTCAACAGAAGCAGTACCCTTGACTGGGCATAGAGGTAGCGTCTGAGAGAAAAGGGGACGGCTGAAGTGCAAAGGGTGAGTGAGCAGCTACCACGAGTTCAACTTCAAAATCTGCGGATTCGTAACCTTTGAAGCACATGAGAAATGGCACCAGGGCTAACGAAGGATGATTCATGATGACCTTTGCATGGATTTGACCTGTGGAAGCTGGGCGGATGAGTGGATATTTCGAAGCCAGCTCTCTGAAGGGGAGTAATGAGCTGTGATGAGCAGCCGGATCTACAATCAAAACCTGAATGGCAACGATCAAAGCTAATGTGTTTGTTAGAGATGAGCGGACCGCCCGACGGAGGCCTTTCGGAGATGCATCAGTAGCAAAGATTCGACTGCGGCACATGATTCCAATGAACCTGTCGATAGCTGCCGTAGCTCCAGCACCACAGAAGATGACTGAATGATCAAGCATGTGACCTGGCGCCTGCGGCCGGTGCACTTACCGGAGTCTTCGGCAGTACAATTGAAATATTTACGAATCTCCTCCCTTGCGTCTTCGCGGTAACGCATCGTTTGACGAGCAGTTGCCGAAGCCATGGAGTGAGTGTTCGCGTATCTGCATGACTTGACGACGGCGGATTCAGCTGAGATGACTTCCACGTACGTAGGACAGACGGTGGAGGATATGAATTCCTCAACACTAGTCAGACTTCTGCCTGAAGCAGTATAATCGCAGTATCTGGACTGAGGCTCTTGATTGCTTGAGTGACGGTATCCTCACATCATCCTTCGCGTGGAGTCGTCGAAGGGTACGGGAATTCTCTCGTGCTCCCCGATACATTGCTCTCTGAGAGAGTTCACAATAGCTTCATACTCTGGCATGGCCGAGGAGCCGGAGTAGACTCTGAAGTTCTTAGGAGAACGCAGTTCACCGAGGTTCATAGCAAAAGTTGCCTGAATGAGAGTAAACATGAGCCGGAGGAACCATGCCTATACGTGAACTCTGGCATGGCCGAGACTATACCTTTGGAGGAGAGGCGACGAGACTCGTCGGATGGCGAAACCCATTCCCCCTGGCATCGATGAGCCATCGATGCCAGGGGAGACATATGAGAGAGGATTGCGTCCCTGATGACTACGTCGTGATTGTTGTGTGCTCGATCAGTTGGTTCTTGACACCCCGACATCCACCTCACTTCGCGATTCATCAATCAGAATCGTTGTCATGATCTCGAGTCGAGATTCTCGACCGATCGCGTCGATGGTTAGTTCATCTTTCAACATGATTAGTTCTGGAGCGTCACGCCCTGGGCGAGTCACGAGTACGAGCGAATGGAGCTGAGGGTGGCGTGATGGTGAAGCCTCCGAGCTGGGTAACACAGTTGCTGATGAACATTATTTGTAGGAGTAGCTGAGGCTCAGCTGTTGAGATTCGGACCCTTATTGGAGTTACTCAGAGGGAGAGTAAAGTGTTACGTGCGCAGGGGACCCTTTTGCTGCTCCGGCCCATTTGGCGCGATTGCGCCACGCATTTGCCTAGCAAACGTGCGTCGCAGGCAGACGTGCAAATTCTACGTGACATGAAATCTGCACATTACATTGTAATGGTCGCTCACATTAATTTACCCACCCAAATGTTGAACCCATTGTGCCACAAGCGTTT
>NW_003202816.1:0-1348 GCF_000006405.1 Perkinsus marinus ATCC 50983 | reverse complement strand
CCACAAGGAGACCCACTCGATGGTGTGTCGTCCCTGCCCAATGTTATACCACATCATGAAATTACCCACGGGAACATTCCGGGGGGAACCACTCAACGATGGTCCCCCCTGTATCCCTTTATCTTTACAGATCGCTCTTGTAGGAGCCGCACTAAGGCGGTCTCGACAAGGATTCCCCCGGAGGGTCTACCCCAGGATTCCTCGGCCAGGAATCTCACTGTAGATAGCATCCCAACGGACACTAACCATATAATCTCTGGGCTCACACCTATCCACAGGGTCTCCGCTCTAAGGCGTGACCCCTAAGGTACCCATTCGGTAACCCCTATGGATTACCTATTACTAACGCCTGGACTCGCACCTATTCTGGGGGTCTCCGTTCAAAGACGTGTCCCCTAAGGTTGCCAGGAAGAGTGTGCCTCTCGGGCTCGGCTTCACAAGCCATTTACACCGGGTGCCAAACACCCTTTGACGGCATAGAAGAGAATAACAGGGATTAAATGGAACTGCAAACAAGAGAAAGAAACGAGACGGACTAAACGCGGAGGAGAGACGAATAACTGAAAAAGAGAAGAAAAAAAAAGAAGAAAGGGACGAGACTGGTTCATAGGAGGAACCATCTCGGTCCCACAACATACAGTTCGAACGATAACATCAGAACACCAACATATTTCTCATTTCGTGCACTTGCTTGAACTTGCTTTCTTACGAAACCTTCACTCAACAGTTGTGACGCACCTGAACGAACACGTTCCTCGCCACTCTACCGGCACGACCGCGCCAGGAATCACTCTGCAGAGATTGGGCACTCATAATATGACGCCCAAGCAAGGATATTGCCAAGCGGATCCTCTTACCAGTGCTGCTCAAGAAAAGAGATAGTTCACGGGTGGTGAGGAGAAAAATCGCTCCTCTACATGGAGACGATTACACCGACTTCACCCTGCCGCGGTTCGTTACCGCTCGTGGTATGTAACATACCGTATGTTTAATACAAGGAACTGCGTAAGACCGGATGTGTGATTGGCTTCCCTGCTTTGCCAAAAACACATAAATGAGCCGTTAGGCTATGCGCGTGTCCGGGGGTAGGGGCCCCCGGAAAAGCGCGCCCGCCCCCGCGTGCAGGGAACCGCCGACCGTAGAAAGGGGCAAATTTGAGAGCGATATTTTTACTGAACCGGCAGAATTCGTTAAAACGTTGTGTGATAGTAGGGGCCAAACACAATAGTCTCTATGCCAAGTATGAAGCTTACTTGAGAGGTCCTTGATAGTCAAATGAGTTATTGAAGTTGCAATCATCGGCACGTGTCGCGTGAAAAAAGAGGCAGCACTCATGAACAGCGCACTT
>NW_003199945.1:0-2628 GCF_000006405.1 Perkinsus marinus ATCC 50983 | reverse complement strand
ATAGGAGGTTCGACGACATCACCCTCCTCCCAGCAGGCCTTGCCTGAAGCTTTCTGAAGTTCTCATCAGACCAAAAGCGACTGGATTGGTTTTTGCAGGATAGATTTCTCGAACTTGTGAGACGAGAACAAACTCCGCCTCTGCAGATTGTCATAACCTCAGGGTCCCGTCCTCCGAACACATCAGCTCCGCATCCACCCCGACAAGCTCCCCCGCCAGCCTGGATCGGTCAGCGACTGCATCAGGTCGATCGTGGCCATCTACGTACAATGTCTTTGTTGACGTGGTCAATTCATTGGGCAAGTTCAAAGTTCGACTGAAATGTAGGCGGGAATGGGATATGGGGACGATACCTGAGTGTTCACCCTGCCCTACCCACCCGTTAAAAGGTTGCGGGGGAGGCGCAATGCAGACTTCTTATGTATATGGGATGTTAAGAGAATGCACCTATCTTGATCGCCATCTCTTATATAGGTCGATTACGGAGAAGTCTGTCTTTAGCGCTGCTAGATACTCGGGTTGGGGATATTGGTGCTTAGCTTATCTCGAGAAATCACGAAGAGCTACAGATCTTGTATCCCCAACAATAGCTTCGTTTGGATAAGCTCCGAGTATCCAGCCCAAATACCCTAACTCCTCACTCAACTAAACAACGAAAGTTATCGTCACCATTATCATGAGTGCAAGTGGGAAACATCTAAGTTGCAACTGTTCGAGCATGTTGCGAGCTTAGTTGGGGGAACACTACAGGGAAGGAGACTTTGAGACATTCTACAACATGAATCTCCAAAGGTAGCGCATCCACAGCCCCGCTGTGCGCTCAGAGTAGGTGGCATCTTCTTCCAGCCTTATTCCGCTGTTGACCCACTCCGCTGCAGTGGCGACTGTTGGGCCAATAGTGTCGGCACTATTCTTTCCCGAGACTCCGAGAGCCTTTTCCTCACACATATTTCCTAAGATCATCTCTGAAGTCGCAGTAATCAGGACTAGTAATAGGACCAACCACCTTTCCATGCTTCCCCTCGGCATTCTCCAAGACTTCCAGCGTCTCGGAGAGCTCCAGCATTGTTCCATACAGTCTGGTGGATTTTTTGAGCGTTTTTGTGAGTGTGTACACTGAGTGTACTACACTCACATCCTGGCATATGCGTTCTCGAAGTTTTTTACACACAATAAACCCAAGAAAGTTTCCGAGATGGTTGGAAAAGAGGGGAGAATTGGACGGAAAATGTGGATATTTTCGTCCACGTGCATGTTCCACAACTGGTTTCGTATTCGATGGGAGCACCACCAGTTGCTTCGTTCATAACGAGTGGGTCGATTTTTGTATGTCTTCGAAATTGACTTGGAAAAGAATGAAATTGAAGTGGAAAAATGTGAAACGGAATCGGAACAACATTGATCATCAGAAATTGAATCGGCGATATATGAACTTGAAGAGATTGTAGTTCCTGAAATAGATCAGGAGATGGTGTAGTCGTTGCTCTGCGAGGCGGCAACGTCGTTGCTCTACTGTATTATGATCTGCTACGTTTATTCACCAGTGTACTTTCCTAGAGCGGTGTCCGGTTATAATTGGGTGATTTGTTCACATGATATTGTAAATAATGATGATGAAGATGATAAACATCGCTCCGTTGGATACATCTTTCCACGCTTCGTCTCCAACGTTTCGTTTATCTTTGTAACGGTCTCGTGGCAAGACTCAGTAGGTATAAGTATATACAGCATATATAGTATATATAGCAGTATATGTGTGATATGATGACAATCGCGCTCACCATGGTAATCGATATATTAGTTATATCATACTGATCGGTTCGAGCTAAGCTGTATTAAGCCTTTAAGCTGTAGTCTTATCTCTTTCCATTCCAATGTTATTACGACTTATCTACATTCCTATCTTGCTTGTGTTAACTTACCACAATATGCTGCTAAGTATATACATTCTTCAAGCGTATATAGTATTCTTCTCACTACTGATGAAGGTTCGTATTCTGTACAAATCTTCTATTTCCCTATGGCCGATGCAGCCTTGTGTACCTCTAGTGTTTGGGTTCATTACGCCTGATATTCTACCTATCAGTGTACTCCCATAACTAGAGGTGGGCAAATCTACGGTACGGTACCGTACCGTAAGGTTTACGGCACGGTCACCGTAAAGCGCACCGTAATGATCACGGCACCGTGACGGCATCTGTGCTGACTTGCAGACTTGGCGTGCAAATCCGGAAGGTGCTTCAATGAATGAACTTTTGAGTTAGGTGTCGGTTACCGCAGTTAGTATTTATTTTCTTCAGTTTAGTGTTCCAGCTTGCTATAGGCCACCGCGCAAGGCGACAGTACTCGAGCGGGAATTTCCGAAATGGAGGAAGCTTGGCGATACCCAAGTGGAATGTCCTCGGTGTAAGAAAGTTTTGTAAGTGAGCAGAGGAAGCTTGAGCGGGGTCAGAGCCCACGAGCTGAAGTGCAGACAGGTCGACTCGCTGAGAGGACTGAAGACGGAGGGATTCGGGTATGTTATCTTTCGACAGTCACCGATCTTATCATCGAATCGGGTTTACCATTGATGACCGTAAACAGCAGAGGGTTCCGACGATTTGTTCTAGCCCTAAGGACATCATTCGA
>NW_003208863.1:0-1486 GCF_000006405.1 Perkinsus marinus ATCC 50983 | reverse complement strand
ATTCATCGTGCTAACATAGCTGTCGCTGTTAGGCTGAGGATCCCGATGCTTGGCGCACGTCACTGATATCAAGAACGATAGGGAGATCAAGCTAAGTGACACCGACCTCAGGATCATACAGTGAGATCAGCCGTAGTCAACTGGCCGCCTGCCATTCAATGCCGACCTCAGGCGTATCCGGAAGGGCTTTTTCCCTACTGGTCGTGGTGATGGCGATGAGGATGAGGAATTCCAGGTAGGGTGGTGAGGTGTCTAGGAGTAGTAACCAAGGCTAATCATGGTAGGTTGAGTATGAAGACCGTATAGAAGACAAAATTCACCCAATGAGGACTCGATACCCCTCGAAGAAGTCGTTCATGCCGGACCAAGACGAGGCCCGTAAGGTCAAGAGATTGATCAAGCTCATAAGGGCGGGAATTATCAAGTCTAAGGAGGAGAAGCCTGCGAAGGAGGATGTATTTCATACCGCTCCTCGACGAAATCACTACTTAATAAAAAGGCTGTGTATTAGCATAACCATCTCCAGAGTAACCGCCAGTGATGAAAATACCAAGGACTGCGATAAAGGATGATGCGATCATTATAATAAAGCCAACTACCTGAAAGTAAAAGTCGACTGGATGCTGGTAATAACTCTACCAGCCATGATCGGGCACATATGTCTACTACACCATATGGCACCGGAAGCCATGGAAAAGCCACTGTTGGTATATATGTTCGCTCTCCTCAGCTGAGCTCAAGAGTTTCCTCGCTTATTACACAAGCATATATCGTATCCAACTGCGTATATAAACTGTATACTAATTCAGATAGAAGTTTTCAGAATCCGACAAGAAATTTCCAAAACATCCTCAAACCCTTCATGTTGTGACTGACACATGTAGTTGACCATGTGCATAATTTTCCATCCTAGTTAGAAGTTGTCCCTTACCAAACACAACATGGTGAAATCATTGAGTTATAGGGTCTCGAACGTTTTGTCAAAACTTTGTGGAAAGTAATAAGAAGCCGCAATGCTTTGTAAGATGAGAAATCCCTAAATTTCGTTGTTAGCAAAGAGCGGCTAAGGGGAACAAATAGTTGTCGCATGATGAAAGTGAGTGATTGGAATATAATCATTGGATATAATAGATGGTCAAGACGTTTTTCTACGGATCGTGATCATACTAGAATTACTGATCTTTACTGGGACTTATACCGGAGGTTCCGGTCCGGAGCTTATCATGAAACTTCATAATCGGAACATACATGTACTCGAGTATGCTGCATTGACCTGAAAAGGACGACTGTGGATGTCATAATGAATGTCTAAGCTCACCGTAACCGGAAACTCCTCGCTTCAAGTAAAAGTACCCAGCCATACCCCAGGAAGTTCCCCAAGAATTTCTGCCGATGAAATAACTGACAAAAAAAGTTGCGGTAAGCATCCATACGGTGCCCTATTCTTACTCTCCTCCAACTACGCTGCCATAACCAACCATCACAA
>NW_003200981.1:0-1889 GCF_000006405.1 Perkinsus marinus ATCC 50983 | reverse complement strand
AACGAATCGCTTTGAAATTTACGAACACGATGCATCGATCCTACTTCGTGACGAATTTTTCAGAGCTGAACGACGTTCCAAGGCCGCAGTTTCGGCAGGGATTTGGCATAAGGTGCACAGAACAGCTGCAAGCGAGCTCTTCGTGTTACTCTTAAAAAAACTCCCAATAAGCTGCCGGAGGACACTTTGCCATGGCGAGGTGCTGACCTAAGAGATTATTATACAATGATGGATGCAACCCGAGTTATCGAGCCCTGTTCAATCGGTACTGACCTCTCTTCTGCCAGTAATCCATCACAAGATTGAGGAAATCTTGCAAACTTATGACTATGACATAGAGTCTATGTTCTTCACTATATGCTCGCAGTAACTGCACTACATCTGCGAATTTACTTGACTCAACTGAGTATGTATACTCCACAAGGGCGCTGATCATCAGTACTCCAGTGATGTACTTCATGCTTATATTTTCTCGTAGAAGTGCATGCACACTTCGTGACAATCAAAATAACAGATCAGCTCCACTGTGAGATGCACTAGATGCAGGCTACTACGAATGAGACGCGTTGAAAACTCATGAAGTTGATAACATGAACTAAACTTGGCCACTTGCATTTACTCAACGTAGCACGAAGTGTATTAACACCGTTAACATAATGCTGAACTTCATTGGGCAGTCACGTCGTAGCAGGGGGAGATACTAAACTCTTTGGCTGAGCAGTGTGAGAGGTTCCGCAGACCTGAATTACAGGCGATCATTGCCTTATAAGGTAGAAACTCTCTGCAGGCCCGCCGATAGGCGGGCCAAGAAATTTTTTCCTGTGGAAACGCCCATTTTGCCAGTTTTTGCCACTTTGTTGCCACCTTGCCATTTCCTCGCTCATTTTTTCCTTTGCCGGAGCACCCTGGTATGTGGCAATGTTGAAGTCCAGAGGACCTCTGGCAGACGTTATTGAGGCTCAATAATTGAGCTCTCATCCCTGATATTACTCAAATTAAGATCGCCCGAAGTATGGTGACATAACGGGGTACATCAGGGAAGAAGATGGCCTTAAGGACAAGCGAGATACTATTTTTTTATTTGCACAGTGGAACATGCGCAACATGTACATGTACTGAGTTCAGATATCGGCTGGACGCTGCCGTAACGTTTCTGAGAACATTTTTGATCATAACAGGAGTCCTGTTACAGGACTGTGTTTGGTATTTTGAGATTGATTATTAATCATGATTTACCGTTAATCAATGATTAACGGTAAATCGGGTAAACTGAAGCAGCTTAAACTTGCTTTTCCAAACACAAGAAGGTGCTTGTAACTGCAAGGTATGCTTAGCTCGATAACATATGCTTAGGATAACAGCTATTGCTTGGAATAAACCGATTCCGCTCCTCACGTGAAATGATCTCATAAGGGCACTTAAGACGGTCTAAAAGGTCTAAATTAGACCCTTTTGGTCCTTCGAACCTTAACGTCAAGTAGCTACGGACGCTGGGAAGGGTACCTTGCGGCACCTCACGCTCTCCACCTTGCCGATTCTTCATCCCTTCGCTCCACTCGAAGTCACAGCTCAATGTGGCTTTTCCGTGGGTTACTCGACTGAGTCGAGTCGACTCGATCCTTCTTGACTATTTCTGTCGAGTTGGGTTCTCTTAGAGATCCTATTGTGTTACATTTTCACAGGTTAGTGCGTGCTCAACTTGGGCACGGGCATCTGCGTGTGAGACGAGCCTCGATGCGGCTCGGCGCTCGCTCGCTGAGCGACCGACCGACGAGCGAGCGCGGTCTCCTATATTTCTCTCAGACGAGCGGCGAGATTCGCCGAGACTCGCTCGGAAAAATTCTCCGAGAACTTCTCATAAAGCGCGCTCTTTCTACCCACGTAATTGG